>NW_018742517.1:0-33614 GCF_001683475.1 Chenopodium quinoa
TACCTTCTGTAGGTTCATAAAAACCGCGAAACATATCATGTACAGACTTCATTTTATTACACTCATCAATTAAACCATCTAAAATCTTCAAATAATGAGGATCAGATAGTAGCAGTTCAGTTTGAGAAACTGAAACAAAATCATCAGAAGATAATGAAACACTTCTGCGAGAAGTAATCAGATCATTCAAGGTTTGAAAACCAGTTGACTGAACAAATAATAAAACATCCATATTTCTTTTAAACAAAAGAAACGTTTCTTGAACAACCTACAAACATATGAACAATGAAAAAAAAAATGTTACAAATAAAAAATAATAAAATAAGTAGGAAATCTAAATATATGCTAAAAGTGACCCTTTTAAATGCATAAACTGACCCTTTTAAATGAAAAAAGTTACCCTTTTGTATGAATAAAGTAACCCTTTTAACTTAATATTGAAGATAACTTTAATGCATATAAAGGGTAACTTCGGTGCAAATAAAGGGTAACTTTGGTACACAAAAAGGGTAACTTTTGTACACAAAAGGGTAACTTTTGTACACAAAAAAGGGTAACTTTTGTACACAAAAAGGATAACTTTTGTACACAAAAAGGATAACTTTTGTAAACAAAAAGCAATAATAACTAAACATATAAGAAAACAGAACACTTACATCAGTTGAAATTTTTTTTAATTTCTTCATCGGTCATAATACCTTCTGGAAGCTCAAATGCAAACAATGCGACCAGTGGTACCACTTGTAGAAGGACCCTTATCATGACCCAAAGTAGGAGCTGGCTTAAAAACAGTTCCCCTAAAATTAAGCTGTGACACAGGATATGTAATAGTATCCAATGGTCCCTGCCCATAACCACCAGCTTTGATCTCTAACTTAATTCGCTTCTTAATCTTTCCATCCGTCCAATGTTGAATTAAAGGAAGAGTACTACTTTCCTTTTTCACCTTGAAAATTTAGACGATGAAAATACATAATTTGCAAAGCCAGCAAACAACCACTAACATTTTGAGCATTTTCATCATCCTTATACTTCTGAACAGCCTTCTTTAACTTTTTTAAAACATATGAACACCAATCAAAAGTTTTAATTTCATCAACTTTTTCAACAGGCTTTCAGCAACTTCAATGAAACAGTCCTATTAGTAGTAGGAGCTAAAAAGCTAGACATAGCTTGAAGAACAAAACACCTCTTAAATTCTTCCCCTCCATCAACCAAATCAACCATCCTAGACTCCAATTTTGGTAAATGAAGAGGTTGCTTACCAGAAAGACCATAATCAGATCTCCATGCCTGAATGATACGTTTATCTACACTTTCATCTTCAGAATTTTTATTAAGTTCAGGAACACAAATATCACTCAAAGGCAAGCAAAACACATCGCATATATCATTTCTAGTAACAACAAATTCTTTACCAGTAGCGATGGTAAACATGCAGCTACCAGCATTTGAAGTTTTCAACAAGCCAAGGTAGCATTTGACGATTAAGAGTTTTCAATTTAAGATGTAATAAACCTCCAAAACCAATTTCTTCAACAGCCTGTTAGTTCTGCAACAATATTTCCAATGAATAGGGTCTACATCTTGCAATGATACTTCTTTGCTCCCTAAATAGAAAAAAAAAGAAAGAAAATGTAACTAAAACAATATAAAATAAAAACAAAATATAATTAAAAATGTAATAAAAAAATATGTATACTTACAAAAAAGATTCAAAATCAGATTCAGAAAGCATTTCATAATCAGAATCTTCCACTGTATTAGCTTTCTTAGGTACAATTTTGGCCTTCTTAGGAACTATTTTGGCCTTCTCAGACTCTGGTTTGTCACTCTCAGGAATTTTCCCAGCCTTTTAGATACTGCTTTGCTCTTCTCAGGAGCTATCTGGGTCTTTTTTGGTACTGGTTTAGGCTTAGCAGGCTCTTTAGGCTTTCCTTTTCCTTTTGTAGCTTTTATAACGATAACCACCTATTGAACCACCTGTATTTAATTATTAAAGTAATATAAATACAAATTCAGAAATTACTCATGGAAAAATATAGAATAATGTGCACAAATGACACTTTTAAATGCATAAAGTGACCCTTTTAACAGCACAAAGTGACCCTTTTAACATCACAAAGTGACCCTTTTAACAGTATAAAGTGACCTTTTAACAGCATAAAGTGACCCTTTTTAACAGCATAAAGTGACCCTTTTATATGCAAAAAGTGACCCTTTTAACTGAAAAAGTTATTCATTTAACAACATACACTGACTCTTTTCACAGCATAAAGTGACCCTTTTAACATCACAAAGTGACCCTTTTAACATCACAAATGACCCTTTTAACAACATAAAGTGACCTTTTTAACAGCATAAAGTGACCCTTTTGTATGCATAAAGTGACCCTTTTTTTGCAAAAAGTGACCCTTTTAACTGAAAAAGTTAATCATTTAACAACATATAGTGACTCTTTTAACAGCATAAAGTCACCATTTTAACATCATAAAGTGAACATTGTCAAAAACATATAAATGACACACATGTCTATTACTCAAACACAATGAGCAATGCATATATGCATGTTAATCAAACACAGATGCACAAACACAATGCGAATATGCCTACTATACACATAATCTAACTAAAACATAAAACCTAAACAAATAATCAGTTAATTAGCATTCTCTGACTAAAACCTAACATACAAAATTTGAAGAATAATAAGCAAAATTTTGAATCAATTATATACAATGAACAATAAATAAAGCAAAATTAAACATAATAACTTCATAATTCAAATTCAATTATCAATAATATGCATAAAAAATCAACTGAAAACTATAAAAAATAACATGCACTACTAATTCGACATATATAAGCGAAATTTCAATTGAAAAATTTGAAAAAATGATGAAAAATTTAAGTAAACACACCTTCTTCAGCATCTACAGCCTTCTTTGTAATCTTCTTCTTCACCATTGCAGAATCAACACTACGAAAATCAAAAACAAAATCAAAATCAAAAAACCTAAAAATCGAAGAATCAAACAATTTAAACTAACAAAAATCTCAAAAAAATAAGTAAACGAACCTGAATTAAGCAAATAACAACTTCACCAGTGAAAAAGAAGAAAGAAAAAGCTCGAAAATCAACAATGGATGAGAGAGAAAACGCTCGAAATCGCCAGTTACTTGCTTTTTAGAGAGAGAAAAAACGAAGAGAGAGAAAGCTATAGTGAATGAATGAAGAGAGAAAAGTTCTATTTCTTTCTTTATTTTGGCAATCATTAGGAAACACGTGTCAAACCCACTAAATTGGCAGTTGATGCTTGTCCAAAAATTCCGCCATTCATTAAATTAATGAACACCGGTTTTTTTTTTTAAAATTTGTGTTTTTTATAAATATTACAGAGTATTATTATTATTACTATTATTATTATTATTATTATTATTATTATATTATTATTATTATTATTTTTTTTTTTTTTTTTTTTTTTTTTCAAAGAAAAATTCCCAATGCTACTTTAGTTCATTTCCATGGCTGAAAACAAAAGTTGAGCGCCTCCACTCGTTACAAAAATAAACCCTACTCCGTATTAACAAAACCAGATCACACTCGTCATCACCCTTTCTCTTCTTCTTCGATTTCTCTCTCTTCAACCTTCAATGCCTTCATCAATGGCGGCTACTTCCTCAAACCTTCTTTCTCCCCTTTCCCCAACCCTCTCTTCCAAAACCCCTAAACCCCAATCCTCCATTTACTCCCTCCCTTTTCCCACTAACCCCAAAACACCATCTTCCTTCCTCCGCCGCCCTCTCCAAATCTCCGCCTCTCAATCCGCTAACCCAAAGCCGCCATCCGCTACCCAAACAGCTGTTCCTTCCCCTCTCACCGATGAAAACCCCCAATCTTACGTTTCCCGATTTGCCCTGATGAACCCAGAAAAGGCTGTGATGTCCTCGTTGAAGCTTTGGAGCGTGAAGGTGTTACCAATGTGTTTGCTTACCCTGGTGGTGCATCAATGGAGATTCATCAAGCTCTGACGCGCTCTGGTTCTATCAGGAACGTCCTGCCCCGGCACGAGCAAGGTGGAGTTTTCGCCGCGGAAGGCTATGCTCGAGCTACTGGGCGCGTGGGTGTGTGCATTGCGACCTCTGGTCCTGGTGCTACTAATCTTGTTTCGGGGCTCGCGGATGCGCTGCTTGATTCTGTCCCTTTGGTTGCGATCACTGGTCAGGTGCCTCGCCGAATGATTGGAACTGATGCATTTCAGGAGACTCCTATTGTTGAGGTTACTCGTTCTATCACTAAGCATAATTATTTGGTTTTAGATGTTGAGGATATTCCTAGAGTTGTTAAGGAAGCGTTTATTTAGCTAATTCTGGTAGGCCTGGACCTGTTTTGATTGATATTCCTAAAGATATTCAGCAACAATTGGTTGTCCCTAATTGGGATCAGCCTATTAAGCTTGGTGGGTATGTTTCTAGGCTGCCAAAATCGAAGTTTTCTGCGAATGAGGAAGGGCTTCTTGAGCAGATTGTGAGGTTGATGAGTGAGGCTAAGAAGCCTGTGTTGTATGTGGGAGGTGGGTGTTTGAATTCTAGTGAGGAATTGAGGAAATTCGTCGAATTGACAGGGATTCCGGTGGCTAGTACTTTGATGGGGTTAGGAGCTTACCCTTGTAATGATGAATTGTCCCTTCATATGTTGGGAATGCACGGGACTGTGTACGCGAATTATGCTGTTGATAAGGCGGATTTGCTGCTTGCTTTCGGGGTTAGGTTTTGATCGTGTGACAGGGAAGCTCGAGGCGTTTGCTAGCCGAGCTAAGATTGTGCACATTGATATTGATTCTGCTGAGATTGGGAAGAATAAGCAGCCTCATGTGTCGATTTGTGCTGATGTTAAGCTGGCGTTGAAGGGTATGAATAAGATTTTGGAGTCTCGAAAAGGGAAGTTGAATTTAGATTACTCTAGTTGGAGGGAGGAGTTGGGTGAGCAGAAGAAGAAGTTTCCATTGAGTTTTAAGACCTTTGGTGAGGCTATTCCTCCCCAATACGCCATTCAGATGCTCGATGAGCTGACCGATGGTGATGCTGTTATAAGTACTGGTGTTGGGCAACATCAAATGTGGGCTGCCCAGCATTACAAGTATCGAAACCCTCGACAATGGCTGACCTCAGGTGGTTTAGAGCCATGGGGTTTGGGCTACCAGCTGCCATTGGAGCAGCTGTGGCTCGACCAGAGTCAGTGGTTGTCGATATTGATGGGGATGGGAGTTTCATCATGAATGTGCAAGAATTAGCTACTATTAGGGTGGAAACCTGCCTGTTAAGATAATGCTCTTAAACAATCAACATTTAGGTATGGTGGTTCAATGGGAAGACAGATTCTACAAAGCCAATAGAGCGCATTACATACCTTGGAAACCCTGCAAAGAGGCTGAAATCTTCCCCGATATGCTCAAATTCGCTGAAGCCTGTGATATTCCTGCTGCCCGTGTTACCAAGGTGAGCGAGTTGAGGGCTGCCATGCAGAAAATGTTGGATACTCCGGGGCCATACCTGCTGGATGTGATTGTACCTTCATCAAGAGCATGTGCTGCCTATGATCCCAAGTGGTGCCGCCTTCAAAGATATCATTAATGAGGGTGATGGAAGAACATCTTATTAATCGCATTATCGATGATGATGCTTAAATCTGTATGTATAATAATATGTTTAGAGAGGTTATGACTGTTCTCTTTAGGTTAGTTTTGTTGTTCACATGCTGCTTGCTACTACTATGATAAAACTTTTTTGTTGTTTTTGAGGTATTACTATGGATGATTAGCTCAAAAGATTTCACAAAAGTGGTCTTTGAGCTATGTATGTTCTCTTGCGAAATACACTCGTTGGCTCTTTTTTGTTAGCACAAGTCTACAAGATGATGATGGCAATCAGTTGCTTTGAAAACGATATTTGACCCAATAAATCAAACCACATTTAGATTGTTTGGCTGTCTATAAATTCGTCTCTTGTTTATATCAATGCATTAATGCGGGAATTTATAAATCTATATGAGCAATAGCTGCAGCAATACATCAGATCATGTAATTGTATGTTTTAATCGAGCATGAAGTATTTGGACGATAAGCTGTGGAAAACAGAGTGCAAGAATAGCTCTTCCTTTTAAGAGTAAAAAAGCAATAGTTTCCTCTATTCTCTATCAAACAAATAGAGCCTTAAACAACCTAAAGTGAGCTTTTAAGTTTGGCAGAAACCTTCATTTTCAATCAATCTAACAACCGTCTGATGTAAAAGTGATACAAAACACTTGAGTACTATGATTTCCTAACTTAAATACAAGTATGTTTTAATGTAGCGGTTGAATCCCACAAATATGGCAACGCCTTCAGCAAATTAGGTGGGAAGCAAGAAGCATAACAGAAAAAGAACTCTTGAATGGAAGCCAATCATGTTCATTTGGTCAAAAAAATAACCCAAGCCTCACCATCAAACATAACTACCCATCAGTTTTGAAAGCTTCATAAGTTCCACATCATGAAAATATGATGCTATATCTCATTTCATTAATAGTAGAATACATCACAAGAAAATAATGCCTCCAGAGACTTCATCCGCTTGGCCACACTCCCCAGATCTGTCCTCCAGTATTGCCCAGATCAACTGTAAACCCTCGGATTCAACCAAACGTAGGCAGCTGAAAAGAATGGAAATCACTCTCACAAGTAAGAGATTAATCCACCATACTTGTTTTCGTCCTTGCTTCTATGTCCATCCTCTTATTCTCCATCACCACGCTCTGGATGGGCAGGTTTTTTAAAGACGTGCAATTTATCAGAATCAAGCTGCAAGGAAGCTACATCCCATACAAGGGCTTCCACTCTTCCTCCAAATAGAAATCCGATCACAAAAAAGGAATATCGGTTTCTATCAGACATCATCACTCAGAGGGCACCCTGCAACCTTCTAATCTTTGGTTGGGAACCCCAATACCGTCGCTTGGCAAAGATTAATTCTGCAGGAACCACTGTTATTCTGGAGGACACCCCTGAAAAAGTAAGAGTTAGAAGGTCAAACAGCACCAGGATTTACAAGGTCAGTTATGATGTGAAGGCCAAAGAAGCATACAGATTGCTAAAACATGCAAGAGATGGAGCTGCCTGTGCACCTAATTCTGGCCTATAGAAACATCAAGCTGCAAATTGGCACTAACAAACTTGCCAAATGAGGTCTATAGAAGCATATGGGATGTGATACTTATTGATGGACCAGGTAGTGATCGACCAGAAGCACCCGGAAGGATGACGGCTATCTACACATCAAGTACGATAGCGAGAGCTGGGAATATCACAACAAATGTGGTATTACATGACGTAGACCGGATGATAGAAAAATGGTTTTCCCGGGAGTTCCTGTGTGAAGAAAATTTAGATTCATCAAAAGGGAGATACTGGAATTTCAAGATTAAAGGTGGTCAGCAATGGCATTCCACCAGCTTTTGTTCTTGATCACAAAAAACATAAGTGGCTATTCCATCATCTTATACAGTGCAGATTTGATCACGCTGCAAATGAGTTTACAAGCAGGAAAGTGCATCATACGTATTACACTTTACAGCAAAGAAAACAATCTCTATATGGTGTTATGACATGCAAAGGAGTCAACAGGAGTGCAGAAGATTTATCCATCAGTGGCACCCACCACGAATGACTGAATGAAACCTGTATACAAGATAGGTGCATCTGAGATAGTAACTTATAAAAATTAGAGGCATGTAAGACTATTATTTACATGTGCAGTGTAGTATGCATATCATTTCTTCCACGTTTCTGTGTTGAAAGTTTGAAACACTAGCAACTTTTACATGATTGACTATAGACTCACATCACTATTCCTTTCATGTTGGAGAGCTTCCCTCTTTTTAAAGGGTTAGAGATATAGCAGGAAAAAACGCATGAATGTACACTCCGCTTAACACAGAGGGACACTTACATCTATCATCTAAAGAATATACTCAAAAAGATTCAATAAGAACTTGTATGATCACAAACATCATATCCAGTACAGATTTTTGACAATTTAAATTAGATCACTATACTACAATATGATTCCAAATTAGTAAATGGAAACCTCTGTTAGCACTGTTAGCAGCTTCACATTACCATGAGGACAAATGGACTTTACAGCTACACATTACCATGAGGATAAATGGACTTTGCAGCTTCAGCTTAACACACAACCCAGTAACACAATGTACCAAAAAAAAACATCGCAGTCCTCAATTGTACAGTGTTTACAAACTCCTTACCAGGAGTTGATCAATATTAGGAGAAATCACCGGTCTTCTAAACAAAATGACTTTGCAGCTTTCAGCTTAACACACAACCCAGTAACACCACATACCAATAAAACATCACAATCCTCAATTGTACAGTGTTCACTAACTCATTACCAGGAGTTGATCAGTATTAGGAGAAATCACCAGTCTTCTGAACATCTTTGGAATTGTCATTTGTATCTTGCCGCTGTTTAAAGATAAAATAAATAAAAAAATAAAAGGATAAATTCTTTGATTAAAATAAAAGGCAGAGCCACAAATCTAACACGATATAATTAGAACAAAATTTAACTGTGGGGTGGCAATAATAATTTCAGAGTTTTACGACAATTCCATTATAGTATCCATTTATGCAACATTTTATCCACCAACGTAGGGTAGGGCTTTTGGTGTTTGGGGGAGAGGGAGGGGGTGGGGATGGGGATGGAAGCAAAAGGAAGTCATAACTCGTAAGTGAGGATTATTATCCCTTTTCTGGATATGACATGGGGAAGGGGAGGAGAGGGGATTGGACAGATTCCTTTCACTTCCCCTATCAATATTCAAAATGCTCCCACTGTTGAAGATATTTGGAAGGAAATTGCAAGCTCATTCCTTCCCTTCGCCTTCTCTCTACTTTCTTTCCCTTTATGATTTCTATCCAAACACTACTAGTATGCTGCGTAAATCAACACAGGAATATCCATTATTTACATATACACACTTTTTCAGAATTTTCTGGTTTTAAATTACTTCCTCCAATTTAAAACAAGTGCATCACTTGCCTTATTCGGAAGTTTTAAATTTCCAACTTCACCCCCACTAGCACACTAAAACATTCACTTTAATTTACTTGCCTAAAACTTTGTGAAAAATACAAGAGATACACTTACATAAGAAAAGAGGGAGTATGTTACACAAAAACCAAAATTGCTCATTTAAGTATCAAGTACACACTTGTTACTAATATGAAGTAGATAGCTATGCTATATTCCAGACAGAGGGTCTAATGGATACACTTCCTCCGCTCTTTATTACTTGACCTGTATTACTTTTTAGGCTTTTTACTTGATCTGTTTCCTCTTTGGGCAATTTTTAGACTCTACTTCCCCTTATTTACCCTCATCTTTTGTACCTAATAAAACCATATACCCATATAGTATTACTCATCCTATCTCACCTCACACCACCATCCTTCATCACTCCTCTACCATCTCCACCACCCTCACCATAAAGTGTCCTCACCGCAAATACTCAACAACATTTACCAAAATCGTGGCTTTATGATCGAATTTAGAAGGTTCCACATCTAAAACCACCATAGTCGAATTCGACTTCCAAGCACTCGAATTTGTTAAAATTTATGCTCACATTTGATGGTGCTTGGTGGGCAGTGGTTTTTTTCTTTTTTTTTTTTTTCCTTTTTTTTTCTCTCCTTTGCTTGCCTATTTCAAATTAGAGGAAAATAGGGCGTTCACTGATAAATTGTCCTTTGCTTGCCTATTTCAAATTAGAGGAAAATAGGGCGTTCATTGATAAATGGTGTTGGTCTGGCGGTGAAGGGGATGCGTTGATTGTGTAGGTAGCTGTTGTGGTGGTGGTGGTTGTGGTGAGTTGGACTGTGGTTGTGGAGTGGCACAACCCACCAAATACCCACTTCATGTTAATGTTGCTGGTCAGGGATAAAAATTATCTTAAGACTTTCTTTTCTCCTCTTCCTTGATAATTAAGAGTTTGCATTATTTTCCACAACAAATGGAGGGCCAAAATTCAGACGATGATTCAACTAGGGAATCATCAAATTGGTTAATCGAGACCAAAAGAAGTATAAAATATTTCACAACGAAAATAGGCAGCCAATACAAAAGATATGAAGGCTATGCAAAGAATTTACCATCCGTTTGCTGATATAAGGATGCAACTTCATCTCAGACTCAACTTTACTTTCTGCTTTCAAGACATTTAGCTTTTCCTTCTTAAATTCTTTCATTGATTCTTTTCGGCTGCCTGATTGCCAAACCCACCAAAGTTAGGTAGCCAGTTAGCATCAGAGCAATTAGCAATTATCTCTCCTCTCTTCTCCATCTCCAATTCTGCTTTCCTTTTCTCTGCCCATGCAGCCCCTACTCTCTTTGGGTTCAATTTGTTGGTCTTTTTCCTATTCTTTTCAGTAACATTCACCTTCGGCCCTCTTGATTGCTCATGCTCATTACAGGCCTCAAATCCTTCAAGCCAAGGAGGCAGCGCCCCAGAATGAACATTTCCATTCATAACATCCATACCTCCAGAAGATATTCGACTGAGACTATGGTAACCTGTATAGAATATAACCAGATAATAAAATAACATGACAAGCAGGCACTATCAACATTTGTCACAACCCCTTACAGCAATTCTAACAGCATTTTGTAGATTTAGTGTTGAAAAATTATGAGGCCAGAAAATGGCAGTTTACCCTCAGTAAAAGGCTCTCTGCTGACAATGCTTTGTTTCTGACAGACCTGACATGATATAGATGCCATCACAGAATCAGTGTTATTGGTAAAATTATGGTGCATCCATTTACAAGGAAAAAAGCAGGTATCTAGCACATCAAATAGGAAACTAACATCAAGATTTGTGAAGAATACAGTGTTGAAGCAAAAGAAGAGAATCAAATGCAGCTCCAGTGGTCAAGGACAGATCCAAGGGTGGGCTACTCGGGCTGTAGCCTTCCCCATGGATAAAAATAAATAAATAAATAAATACAAAATAATAATAATAAAAAAAGCTTAAACTACATTTTATTGTCATTGCATGACACACCAACGCTAGCTCAGTTAGTGTGAGCCATAGAATAGAAATGTGGTATCGGTCGCGATCGCGGGAACAGTCGCGGTGATACGGTAACGGAATCGATGCGTTGATCGCGGACCGCATAGTAGTCATCGCGGTAGGATTTTTTATTATTACAAATATCAAAGAAAAAATATTTTTAGATAATATGATTAAATTTTTAGATAATTTGTCTAAATTTTTTTTATAGATATTTTCTTTCTAAATAGATTAAAATTCAATTTATCATAAAATAAAGATAATAATAATAAGAGCTGAAAAAGTAATATAGGGTTTTTTTTTTAAAAAAAAACAAAGCAATAAAGCACTTCGTATGAAGTAATTACAATACTATAGTTAAAAGGAGAGGTTGAGTGGGTCAAAAAGTCAAAAATAAAAAGTAAAAAGTAAAAAATACACAACTATCCACCTTTTATTAATAATAACTATCCCAAGACTCCTAACCACAAAATTACCTCGTTCTTATCAACCCTCAACCTTTCGCTTTCTTCTTTTTTCTCTTTTTATTTCTCTATGCGGTTATACAGCTTGCGACATGCCGGCAACAATGGAGTCTACCTCTTTAACTCCAACCAACTCACGGATTTAAGTTTTTTTGGGGGGGGTTTAGTTATATATCGGCCGTATCAACCGAAAATGCGGTGTTTTTTTAAAATTCCGTTACAAAACGGTAAATCTCGTAACGACAAGCTTCAATCCATTACATCTTGGCCGCATCGCGATGTCACAACCGAGTTTTTATTCTATGGTGTGAGCTGCTTGATAATGTAGCGTGTATTGTTTGAATTGTAGCATTCAACTACTGCATTAGATGATGATCAAACAACTTTGCAAATTGTTTTAACATCATTTACACATGCTATAAACCTATGATAGGTAGTGGAGGAAAGTGATTAATGATTTAACTATGACTAAAAAGTATGAACTGTTGTAAAATACTATATTGAATATCCATTATTATTTTGTAACTCTCTCAACGTTTATGACTCCCTTTGTAACTCCCTATGACTTTACTTCTTTTTGTAACTCCTACATAAATGGACTCTTTATTGTCTTGTATTTGATGAATATATATATTCCACATAATTGAAATTTAGTTATCTTAGGTTGCAACCCATATTTGCTTCTCCTTCATTTATCTTTTTTATTATTTGAGTTAACAATTCATAAATTGTGTTACTCCTATATTAGGTATCAGAGCGAGGTTAAGTACCCCAATTATCCAAAGACTAATATGAAGATTGGTGCATTAAAATGAAAGCATTATTTGGTCTCATGATTTGTGGGAAATTGTTAATGATGGGTTTGAAAAATCAACAAATGAGACAAAAGCGGCACTGACTAAAAAAAAGAAAGACGAGTTTACAGAAAATCAGAAGAAAGATTAAAGCACATTATTTTTTATCTATGCAGGATTAGACCGCGAAACATTTGTGAAAACCTCGAATGCAACCACAAGCAAGGAAGCTTAGGATGTTCTCGCAACAATATTTAAAGGAGTTAAGAAAGTTAGAAAAATCCGTTTACAAGCATTACGAGGTGAATTTAAAGATATCAAAATGACATATGTTAACCAGCAAAAACATATAGAGAAATGATTAAAGACGCTAAGATCGTCAAGAAAGTACTACAATCTTGTAATAAAAGATTCAACATGTATTAACTTCAATTAAAGAATCTAAAGACATTGATACATTATCAATGGAAAAGCTTCTTGGATCGCTTCGAGCGCATGAACAAAGAATTAAGAATAATGATTTACTAGTCGTGATAGAACATGCTCTTGAATCAAAGTTGTCATCAAATGAATAAAGAGGTGGAAATCAACGACGTGGATTTTGTGAACAAGGAAGAGGTCGTGGTAACTACAACCAAAGTAGTGAGAGAAATTTTGGCCATGGAAGAGAGTCAAACAAAGGAAGGAATTTCAAAGAATGTGGTAAAACAAAATACATTCAATACTATTATCATCAAAAATATGGACATTGTGCATCGAGTGTTGGAGGAAACAAAAGGATTAGGGAAATCGTTCAAATTACGTTAATCTTCAAAAAACAATGAGGAAAGTCCTACATTGTTACTAGATCAAAGAAAAAAATAAAAATCGACAAGACAAACTACTACTCTCCTAGGGTAATGCTTTTCCCCTAAAAATAGGGGTAAAAAATTACCCAGGCCCCAAGGATAATGATTTTCCCCTCAACAACTACTCTCTCCTCCTTCTCTCTCCTCTTTCTCTTTTATCTCCTACGACCAGGCACCAGCCCATCTTCAACCTTTCGCCGCCACCCAGTGCCATGGCTTCTTACCGACTACAACCACGATCTCCCTTCTATCGTCGTCTCATCTTTACTCCATTTTTTATGAACAAGTTGTGTTAAATTTAACTCATTTGCGGTCAAAATTGACCAATAATTTCATCAGATCAACAACCTTCACGCTCAAACTTTACCACGAAGGAGTTGAATTATACCTTCATTAAATATTTTTGATGAATTTTTTCTTTCTTTCGCCTCTCCTTTTTTTTATTTTTCAAGATGTGCTGTTTATTTTTGATAAGCAGGGCATTAATGGTAGTTTGCAAGGTGGGATTGGGTTTATAAGGTGGTTGATTTGGTGGTCCGTTCAATGGTGTAGCTCTATTTCAAGCTTTGCTTGCCATGGAGGATGAAGCGAAAGAAAGTTTTGCTTTTAACTCTTGAAAAAGTAAATATCACCCCATAACAAACCCTAGTGTAATTTTTGCCCCATTTTTTTTTTACTCCCTTAATTAGTTCTTGGAATCCAGGTGGACCCTTAAAGATAAAAGTGGAAGACTTATTGCTAAATAAAAATGGCGAAGAATCACATGTTTCCGCTGCAACTTAACACCGAGGTACAATTTGATACATTTGTGCAATTTGTGGCTTAAGTGAAGCTAGAGAGCGGATATAAATTGAACACACTAAAATCGAGGGGTGAGTATACATTAAATTTTAGACATGACGCAAAGCATCTTGTAAGACAAAGGATTACTGAAGCAATTTTGGGTAGAAGTTATATGCACAACTTATATTCTAAATCGTTGTGCAACGAAAAGTGTGAAGAATATAACTCCACAAGAAGCATGGAGTGGTGAGAACTAAGAACCCAAATGTTAGAACATTTTCGAGTGTTTGAGTGCATAGCCTATGCTAAAATACCCAAAGCATAGAGAAAGAAGTTAGATAATCGAGGTGAAAAATGTATCTTCATTGGATACAGTTCACAATCCAAAGCCTTAGTTTTAAAGGGTGCAATGCGAAAAGAGTCCTCATAGCCTAGGCGCAAGGCGAAGGTGCCCGCCTTTTGTAGGTGAGGCGCACTTTATTCATATAGAAAAGAAATAATATTTTTTATTAAATAAGTGTAAAAATGAAAATATGAGAAAAGGTAAAAGGGCCATGTGATCAATAACAAGAGTTTATCAAATCGAATTACAGTATATGGGATTTTTCTCTCCATTAGAATTGAAGAAAACCTGCCCATAACAAAGTCTCATGGTATACTTTGGGGAAAATAAATAGCTATTGATGCTTTAAAACATAAAGTGCAATATAAGGCGCAAAGGCACAAGAAGTAACTTAGAAAAAAGCACAAAGACACGCGCCTTATCTAGGTCTTTGAGCCTCAAAGAGCTAAGGCGCCAAAGCATCATCATTATGCCTTGTGCTTGGCCATCTTTTAAAAACTAAGTCCAAAGCTTATAAATTAGATAATCAAATTACCAAAAATTGTGTTTGAAGAGTAGGATGGTATGTATAAATTATACTACGTATAAATGATCATTCAATGAAGGAGAATTGAAAATGGGATGACCAAGAAAAGGAAAAGGAAAGAGAAAATATTGTTTAAAAGTAGAACGATATCACAGAGATTTCAGAACAAACTCAATCAAGGAATCCAAGAAAAAATAATAATTTATCAACATCGCCAACTAAGGGTCTGCCATTTTCACTTATTTCAGGTTTAATAAGTTCAGATAAGTTCAAGGTTAATAAGTTCTAAATTAACGTTCTCCCCACCTTATTTCCACTTATTATATTTATATAGAATTATTACTATTTAAGATTGCTTCTCTTTTTTATTTTATTTTTTTGTCAATTTTAATGTGTTTTATTATCATTATTTCATAAAATAATAAAATAGCGTTTGCATAAAAACTAATAATTAAACTACGTTATACTCATAAGTTATAGTAAGACTAACATGCCAATCACATAAATTTTGCTAAAATAAAAGTCATGCAAATAAACAAGTTCATTATTTTTGTAAAAAAATCAAAGGGAAATTAATGAGAATGAAAGTCAAAACAATAACAAACCAAAGGAAAATTATACTATTTCTAAACTATAAAATAGTAGTGTTGTTAACCGTTAACTTTTTACTATTCCTAAGCTATAGAATAGTGATTAATTGCATGTTGTTAAAAGTCAAGTACACACTATTTCTAAGCTATAAAATAGTGGCTTTAGTTTCTTCATGGATGCAATTAGTTACCATTGTGTATATATATACGCACATACTTTTTCTTATTCAATAACTATTTAGGTGTATCTTCACAAAACACCAAGAAGGTACGAGAGCTTGTTTATGAGTATTTTAGATAACTTTACTATTTTGATACTAATATACTATTTTTATACTACATTTTTCTAGACGGAGGTAGTTTCAATAAAAAGTGTACTTAATCGACAAACAAACCACGTAAGTCTATATAATGCCTTTAAATTTCTGTTTTTGATTTTTATTTTTATTTTTTTTCAATGGAAATTTAAGCTGAATTCTATAACAATCTTAGTTTAGCAAAACATGATTTTTAGGATATTTTGGATTTTAACACCTTACAAAAGGCTGAAAATGTTTTTTAACACCCCCAAAAAAAAACTTTTATTTTAACACCTCCCAAAAATATAAAAGTTGGAAGTTAACACCAGTTAACGATTTCCGTCACGGAAATTTAACGTGGGTCCCACAAATTGGCTTGAACTTCAATTTTCACCCAGCAAAACACGAAACTTCTTTCTTCATTGAATTCGCAGCAACCTTCTGCATTGAATTCTTTCTGAACCTTCATTGATTTCGCTTTTGAACCAAAGGAGATCTTGGCTGAGAAGTGGAGTGTAGGGTGGTGTCAACGTTGGAGAAGATAAGCTCAGGAGGGTTTCTTCATCATCTTCTTCAACTACAAAAGTGCGAAAGCCGCTTGAAATTCACAGAAAATAAGGTAAAATTGCTCTCCTTTGATAGCAATTTCGTCAATTACTGGTGCTTCATTGCTGTAAACCTTGCAATAATTGGGTAATTAGGGTAAATTTTGGGACCACAGTAGGAAAGCCTTGATAAATCAATTTCTGTAACTGACTATGCGACTTAGGTTAATTGGATTTCGTAATTGAAAGTAGAGATTAATTAAGGTGGTTTATTGTTAATTAAACTAGCAAGTGTGGTTTGTTGATTAATTTATGTTACTGAGCACCTACATTGGCTTGTATATGTTTATTTTCAATTTTTTTATGTGTTTGTTTGTGTGGCTGTGATGGATTTGTTTATTCGTATTGTGCATGTATAGTTACATGGCTTTTAATATGTTTTATATGTTTTTCACTGGTGGGTAGATAATGGGTGACAAGGATAGTTTGGTTGACATCTGCCTTAGAGTGGGAGGTGCTTTTGTCCCTAAAAGAGTAACCAAAAACAGGCAGCTGCTGTGTTGGTGTGGTGGTTGGTGTTACTGGAAGAGGAAGGTTCAAGTATCTAAGTTGGATGTGCATTTGATTAGAACAGCTGCAATTCATGGTTTTGTTAATGGTGATATGGATGTGCCTATGCATTACAGCTGTTGGTATAGGCAGAAGGGGAAAACCTTTAACACTGGGAAAAGGGAACTAGTTAACAGTGAAGAGGTTAAGGGCCTTTTGGAGACAGTAAATGAAGAGGGGTATGTTGAGGTTTTTGTAACAACAGAAGCTCCTAGTCAGCCCATACAAGAGGCCCAACCCAATCCTGCAAAGACAAAAAAAAAGGATAAGAAGGTAGAAAGTTCAAATACATCGACTATTAGGAGGAGCCCTAGGTTTAAGAAGACAGAAACTGAACAAAGGGAGGAGAGTCCACCTAGGAAAGCCTCAGCTAATGCTAAAGTGTTGAGGTTTGATGAAGAAAAGGATGATGGATGTGAAGGATCTGGTTATTCAAGTTCAGATTTGAGTGATGAGGGACAAGATTGGGAACCTGGTGAAGAAGAATTTGATGAAGGGGATGAGGAATGGTATATTGAAGGGTCAAAGGAGATCTTGGCCAAAGTGAACAAGAGCCTTAGGAAAGGTTTGGAGAGTGCAGTAGATGACAGGGTTGGCAAAGATAAGAGAGTAGAGTTGAGAAATGATTTGGATGTTGGAAAACCGAAGGTGAATCCAGAAAGTGATGCTGATTCAGATGATTCAAGGAGTTTGTGTGGATCTGATGAGGAACAGGACTATGCTCCTTGGTTTAATGCTGATGTGGACTTTGACAACCCAATCAAGTTGAAGTTAAATCAGAAATTCAGTAATGCTTCAGTCTTGAGGAGGGCCTTAAGACTTCATGCCATTCAAAACAGGTATGAGTTCTACTACTTGCATAATGACAGTAAAAGGATTACAGTTCAGTGTAGATATAGATGTGGCTGTGAGTTCAATAGCTACACTTGTAGAATGCCTGCTTGTACATGTGTGGGGGGGGTAAAGTGTCAGTTCAAGGTGTTTGCATCAAAACTTGTTAAGCAGCAAACTTGGCAAATCAAAACCTTGAATTTAGACCATTCCTGCTTCAGAGTAAAGAAGAACAAGATGCTTACTGCTGAATACATAGCAGAGAGGTATTTAGAAGAGTTTAGGAGTAACCCTGGTTGGAGAATTAAGGAGATTAGGGCTAGGATTTTGAATGATTTAGGAGTTGATGTGAGTTACTATAAGGCATGGCTAGCTAGGTGTAGGGCAAAACTACTGATATTTGGTTCAGCTAGGGAGCAGTATGCTAGGGTGTGGGATTATGGGAAAGCTGTGATGAAGTACAACCCTGGTTCAGGGTGCAATGTTGTTGTTGATGGTATTGACAGGCCAGAGCCACCATTGTTCATGAGGATGTTCATCTGTTTAAGGCCATTGAGAGATGGATTTGCAAAGGGTTGTAGGCCTTTAATAGGGTTGGATGGTTGTCACCTCAAGGGTGCCTTTCCTGGGCAAATTCTGGTGGCAGTTGCTAAGGATGGGAATAACAACTTGTTTCCTCTAGCTTGGGCCACAGTGGAGATTGAAAACCAGGAAACTTGGGGTTGGTTCTTGGAATCCCTTATGTCAATGTTCACACATGATCAAGGAGCTGGGCTGACCATCATGTCTGACAGGCAAAAGGTAATGCTTCTGTTTCCCTCTTAACTATTTAGGTTCAATTTCTAAGTTTTCATGTGTATGTATGTGATTGACTGATGATTATACTTTTGTCTGCATTTGGTAGGGTTTGATTAAAGCAATGGCTGATGTTATTCCCAAAGCTGAGCAAAGGTTTTGTGTGAGGCATATTTGGGCTAACTTCAAGCTCAACTTCACTGGATCAACCTTTAAGGAGCTGTTTTGGAGAGCAGCTAGGGCCACCACCATTGTAAGTTTATTGATTGTTGAAGCTAGCCTATGCTTTTATATGACTGTTGGTGTGTTTTTATATTGGTTAGCTTGTATATGCTTGGTGTGATTTCTGGTATGCTTTTATATGTCAGTTTGAGCATGAAATTGCCATGGAGTCTATCAAATTCCTCGATGAAGAAGAAAGAGATTAGGGCTGCTAAAAAGGTAACACAAGCATTACACCAACTCCCCCTTTGTTTTATATATGTATGTGTCTTTTCCATTGACTTTTTATTTTTATATGCATGTCATAGAGTGCAATTGGGGCTGGACCAAACAGCATAGGAAACAAAAAGTTTCCTCAAGAGCAAGAAGGTTGTCTGCCATTCAGCAAGCGCCCACAGCCACAGTCTTCCTCAGCTAAGCATTCCTCAGCTCAGCCATCCTCTAGTCAGCCATCCTCAGCTCAGCCTTCCTCAAGTCAGCCTGCCTCAAGCCAACCAAAAAGAAAGACAAGGTCTTCCTCAAGTCAGCCTACAACAGCCACAGGTGTTGTAACAAGGGCCAGGCTGCAATCCCTCAACAACCTTACTCAGTGATGTACTCATGCTGGATATCAAACATTATGTCTGTTGAACAATTTCAAACTTTTATTATGTACTCATGACTGGTTATGTAACTTGCTAGTTTTTTAGTGGCTTCCCTTAACAAATTTGAACAATTAGATATTGAATTGTAATGGTTGCATGGCTTTGATTGCCATTGAAACATGTTGAAGTAAGGTTCTTTTGTCAACCTGTACTTGAACTATCTTAGTGTTTCACATATTTCCCATGTTTTAATGTTTCACATGTTTAAATAGGTTGATTAAAAGACAAGGCATAAATAGGAACTTAGACAAGGCATAAATAGGTTGATTAAAAGACATATTTATAACACTTCAAGTCATTACAAGAAATTATAACTACTTAATACAGCTTACTATTACACACCCCTAGCCATTAGGAAAATTACACCCATTGACAAACCTATACAAATGGCCATGCCCACCCAACCAAAACAGCTGATTGAAGACACCCTCCCTTCATTGCACTCCCTGTTCATTCTCTTCCTGTCAGCGTTCAAGGCCTTGCATCTCATCTTCAAATTATCAACTTCATTAAGTAGGCACCTCCTTTGGCCACTGATTTCATCAACTTCCCTTTTCAATTCATTAACTTCACCCTTTAGCAGCTTCTTATCCAACAACAGGTTGTTGATAACCCCTGTTTGCCAATCTGTTCCATCAGGTTGATCAACCCATTCGAAAGCTTTGCAACCCCTTGTTTCTGTTATTGGGTCATAAAACTTACATGATATGAACTTCCTGCCTGGATTCTCCCTTGTCCAGCTAGTGAGCTTGGCCATTGGCACACCACACTTACATTTTCTGGCCTCAGGAGGGGAAGAGCTAACAAACGACATAATCTGCATCAATTTTAGATCGACAGTCACATTTACAGATTTGTACACTGACGAATTAACATTGACAGCAACAAAATTCATTTTTAATTTCATAATACGAAAAGCCCCAAATTCAATTTCTGACGAACCCTAATTTCGCAATTGGGCATTTAGATGCGTACATAACATAATCCAACCATTAATCTGAGTACGAAACAATTGCAAATAATAATTGAAGAGAATTTAAACCATAATTACCAAACAACCGAACAATTGACCGCACTCACCTGTTTCAGCAGCTTCAATCTGTTCCTCTTCTCAAAAATCGTGGAAGAATCGTGAAAGAATTGTTTCAAGTATCGTGCAACAATGCAATGCGCTGCTGCTATTCAATAAGAACAACGATTTCGTTCATTGGGGGAGAATCGTGCAAGAATGGTTCTTATATATCGTGCAAGAATCGTGGAAGAATGGTTCTTATATACAGATCTTTTAAAAATATATCCGTTGGGGTGGGCCCCACTAACAGTTCTGTTAACGGAAGATGGATTTTGGTGTTAACTTCCAACTTTTATATTTTTGGGAGGTGTTAAAATAAAAGTTTTTTTTTGGGGGGTGTTAAAAAACATTTTCAGCCTTTTGTAAGGTGTTAAAATCCAAAATATCCTGATTTTTATTTTACATTATCATCGACATTTTTATTTTCATACGTTTGTGTAATACATGATACGTGAATAAGTGATTGCTAAAGTAAGATGACCACTAGTGAGACAGAGTATAAATGCGTGCTTGCCGTGTTTTTTTTACATCACATTTGTTCATTTTTTTTTTACATGTACATACTTTATTTTGTAGTATTTTTATCTTATATATTGTACTAAAAAAAATATTAAATACAATAAATCATACTTCCTCCGTTTCTTTTTAATTGATACGTTTTTTTAGTCACGTTTGCCAATGCACTTATTCAATCATCAATATCTTCAATTTTCGATAAACAAAAAGTTGATATGTTGAAAATATATAATGTGACGAATCTAACAAGATCTCACACGACTATATTTTTCATTACGTATAAAGCACAAAACACGGTCAAAAGGAAGTGTGTGAATAGTGCTAAAGTCAAAACGTGTCAACTAAATAAAAACGGAGGTAGTATTATGTAGTCCATACTTGCATGAAAAGCTAAAGATACAATAAGGACAACGAATGAAATCAAAGAATCATGTAAATAACTATGGTGTAGGAGTCCAAAATCATTTTTTTCCAATCACCATATATCTTTAATTAAAAATAAGAACTACTCCGTACTTAATAAGTGGATTAAATTTCACTAGCTTTAAGATAAAAAATGGAGACAATGTAGCTGCTGCTTTTTCTCATATTATTAATTATTGAATGGATAGTAAAGTCATGAATTTGCTAACTTATACGAATTTGTTATTTTCGCAGCTAAAAAAAAAGTGTGATTTGATCATCGTGAATCATCTCATGAAATATTAGCTACTAATTTCAAATATGTTATACTATCTCCCATTATCGTTGGCAATATTTATTTCATATACAAGGATATGATTTGCTAACTTACACGAATTTCTGAATTGAATTGTACGGGTACCTTGGTTTTTAAAGTATTGCTTTAGAGTGTTTGTTGTTTTGTGCATTTTAGCTCTTAGCACCTATATTTGTTTGTAAGTCCCAACATCACCCATATTAGTATCTTATTTACTTCAATTAGTTAACATTGCTTTGAATATTTTATTTATTAGCAAAGCCACAAGGGAATCTAAGCGAAGGACATCATGGAACAATGAGGATATTGAGATATTTTTGGATTTAATAAAAGAAAACAAATGGTCAAGAGGTGGCAAGTATAATTGGGACACAATTCTATTACGTTTGAATGCACAAACACGGAAAGACTTCAAAAAGAAACAATTGGAAAACTTTTATAGTGACATTAGAACAAAATTTAAAGCTTGGAACGAACTTAAAAGTTGGACTAGAATTGGTTGGAATTAAGAAACGGGTTGCGGTGTGATTGATTCAAAAGATGAGAAGTGGCAGGTGATTAGGGGATTTTTATCCACCAAGCGCCGTTTGACAAGTGGACCAACCAGGTTCCGCCACGCGTCCTCCACGGACCACTTAAGACACGCCACGTGTCCACCCATGCCAAATGGGACAACCGGCCATCAAGGCCCATTTCAGTCTAGAAGCCCGTTCGGCCCTAGGTTTACCTTAAACCTAGAGAGTTGCACGCTTCCCAAGGCTATAAATACTCGATTAATCCTCATTAATCAAAGGACCGAATAATTTACGGAACACACTAATAACCGGCTGATCTCGCTAGCAAAGCAGATTACCTACATTAAATACTCTCACCTAGAGAGACCTTATTACTTTAATTTCTGTATTAATTACTCCTTAATCAGGTACTAACTTGACCGTTGGAGGCGGAGCTCTCAGGAGTCTCCGTTATTTTGCAGGTACAGGCGTCCGGTTCCAGTCTCGGAATTGTAACTCTCCCGCAGGACATCAGAAAACCCCGAAACATTTGGCGCCGTCTGTGGGGAGAGTACTTCAGAGATGGCATCCAAGTCTGTACCGACCCCAGAAGAGAGGCGTCCCCTAGACGACCCTCAAGTTCAGTCGGACCATGATACCGAAAGTGAATTTGAAGTTGAAACTCATACAGCTCCAGACGGGACCCTAAGGGCCCGCCGTACCCGTCATACTGAAATAAGGGAACGGGAGTATCTTCAAACAGGAAGCGAGCCAGCAGGCGCACCGCTTGCTCGGCAACAGCCGACTGATGGGTCTGCTCCGATCACAAGGAACGAACTCATGACCTTCATGAGGGGATTCAAGGGAGAGATCCAAGAGTTGATCAACAAAAAACCGCCTGCTTCAGTCAAAGAGCAGGCGGCCAAAAAACCTTCCACTTCACTGAAGAGGAAGCCAGTTCAAGGGCGAGAGGCGACTCCCCATCCTAAATCTAAGAAGCGGGAGCCGTCTGCTCTTGATTTCACAAAACTCCGTTATCCTACGGGAAATAGGAAACCGGTTCGTCATATTCAGGCGGACGGGTCAAAGCAAACGTTCACAGATGCTCGGCACCTGCTAGAGCAGAAGAGGAGTGACCGATTATCAGAGTCGGCTTCTACTTCAAATTTTCAGGACAGTTTGCGAAATGCCTCGATGAGGCCAACTCAGTCGTACCATGAGAGTCAGTCAGGCGGCACCTCCCGACAGTCTGGCTTTCATAGTGCGCAGGCGGTACCAAATTTGCCATTTGTGCCGCAACAACAATATTTTATGCAGCCACCTCCATTTGGTGGACCTGCAGCAAAAAACGTCCAACCTATGGACTGGCAGCTACGGCTGCTTAGACTTGGTGAACAGCCGTCGGCCTTCTCCAAGGAAATTACTGAAGCCGCTCAGCCGGCCAAAGTAAAAAATGTTTTAGTAGGCGCCTATGATGGCACTACTAACCCGGAAGACCATCTGATGGCATTCACCAACCTGATGTACCTTCAAGGGTTGGATGATCCCACTTGGTGCAAGTGTTTCCCAGCAACTCTCAAGGGAATTGCACAGCAATGGTTCGGCAACCTGCCGACTGGTTGTGTAAACAGTTTCAGGACGCTTGCTTACTTATTTGCCTCCAACTTTGCAATGAACATCCCTGCGAAGAAAACGACCCTTGATTTGGGAACAATTCAGCAGGGTGAAAAGGAGGGGCTTCGTTCCTACATCAGGCGGTTCAACCTGATGAGAATACAGATTCAAGGGTTACCGGATGAGGTAGCTTATACTGACTTTTTTAGAGGTCTCAAAGACGGGTCTACCTTCAAATTTGATTTAGTTCGAAAAAGGGTGGCGACTCTTCAAGAGGCCTTGATTGAAGCAGAAGCCTATATACAGGCGACTGATCTGTGTACAATGAAACAGTCGGACGGGAGGAGGTTCGACAATAGAGAAGGACGACAGAAACAGTCGTCCAACAAAGATGAAAAAAGAAAAGGGGTCTGGGCGGCTGATTCCTCTAAACAGCCGGCCAAGAAGAAAAAGGAATTCAAACCATACTCCCCAAAGTATGTGTTTAACAAGGATAACCAGTTTATCCTAAAAGAAATAAAGGGACGGCTCTCAATTGAGAAACCTGAAGGGTTCTGCGAGCAACCGGAACCAAGACAAAATCTGTGCTTATCATGATGACATTGGTCATCACACCAACGACTGCATTAGTCTCATGCGGTACCTAGACCGCTTGGCTGATCAAGGTGATCTTGACACTTATGTCAAGAAATCTACGGGGAATACTTCCTCAAAAAA
Organism: Chenopodium quinoa; assembly: GCF_001683475.1. NCBI lineage: Eukaryota > Viridiplantae > Streptophyta > Magnoliopsida > Caryophyllales > Amaranthaceae > Chenopodium > Chenopodium quinoa. The sequence goes on from NW_018742517.1 coordinate 24,550, forward strand.
GCAGTCGGCCAAAAAGAATCAACAGGCCGACAGTTCCGATACAGATGATGCAGTCGTCTACACCATTGCAGGCGGCTTCTCAGGAGGCGGCCCCACTATTAGGGGCAACAAAGATAATATAAGGCGGTTAGGTGTAAATTCCGTTCACCAAGAACGGCCGTCCAAATATACATTTCCTGAGATTGTCATCACTGAAGAGGATCTAGGAGGAATAAGGGGGCCGCATGACGACCCTCTCGTTATTGAATGTAAAGTGGCCAACCAGAGAGTTGGTCGAATCCTCATAGATACTGGGAGCTCTTCAGATCTCATCAGCAGCAAATGTCTGTCAAAACTGAAATATCAGACGGACTGCATACATCCGGCCTCCCACCCTTTAATAGGGTTTGGAGGAGGAGTCGTCCACCCACTGGGACGAGTTGATCTACCCGTCCGCCTGGGCGAAAAAGGGGAAGGACGACACATGTTAGTCCGATTCCTAGTTGTAGAGGAACTCTCTGCCTATAACATGATTCTGGGTCGCCCAACCCTGAATAGTGCCAGGGCTGTTATAATCCCGTCACTTATGCTGCTTAAGTTTGAAAGGGACAATGGAACAGTCGGCTCCCTAAGGGGAGATCAGAGGATGGCCCGAGAGTGCTATCTCTCGGATGTCAAACCCACTGCTAAGGCCACTGGGTCAAGTGGAGAAAAAACAGACCTTGACAATGTCAAGGAAAGTGCGCCTGTTCAAGAAACAGGCGACAGAAAAAGAAAGGCGTCCCAGACAGAGTCCGCCAGAAAGGCAAGAAAATAGCAATCATTGGCAGAGGACCGGTCGGATGAGTTCCGCCCTCAGCCGGCTGGTGAGCATACGGACCTGATATTAGACGACTCCCGCCCTGACCGAACAGTCAAAGTTGGGACGACTGCTCTGAGAAACCTTGGTGATGACTTTCACAACCTGTTGAAAGAATACAAGGACATCTTTGCATTTGAAGTCCATGAAATGCCAGGCATTAGTCCTGATCTGGCAGTACACAAACTCGCTGTGGATCCGAAAAAGAAGCCGGTACGGCAAAAGAAGCGGAACCATGGTGAAGAAAGAGGTCAGGCGGCCGCCGCCGAAGTCAAAAAATTACTTGATGCAGGGTTCATTCGGCAATGTTACTTCCCAGATTGGGTTGCAAATGTGGTACTTGTTAAAAAGCCGAATGGCACCTGGCGAATGTGTGTAGACTACACAGACTTGAACAAGGCGTGCCCCAAAGATAGTTACCCTCTGCCCAAAATTGATAACCTGGTCGACTCAACAGCCGGCCATGCCTTGATGAGTTTTATGGACGCCTATTCTGGTTTTCATCAAATTCCTTTGTGGAAGAAAGATCAGGAGAAGACGGCCTTCGTCACTGATCAGGGATTATACTGTTATACGGTCATGCCGTTTGGTCTTAAGAATGCCCCGGCTACATTCCAACGAATGATAAACACAGTGTTCTTTGATCAGATTGGGAGAAACGTCGAGGCATACATTGATGATATGATTGTTAAGACTAAACTTCAGAAAGATCATCTGACGGACCTCCGAGAAACTTTCGCCACACTCAGGCGGCACCATGTCATGCTCAATCCCAAGAAATGTGTATTTGGAGTTGAGTCTGGGAAATTTCTCGGATTCCTCATCAACCAGAGAGGAATAGAGGCGAAACCTGAGAAGGTACAGGCGGTCATTGACATGCAGTCGCCTCGTACCGTCCGAGAGGTTCAGAAGTTAACAGGTTGTCTGGCGGCCTTGGGAAGATTTCTAAGCCGATCAGGCGACAAATGCCTATACTTTTTCCAGGCAATTAAGAAAAAGGCAAGGTTTGAATGGGGGCCGGATGCTGAGGCCGCCTTCCAGAAATTAAAGGTTCACTTGCATTCCTTGCCAAGGCTGGTCAGCCCTTTGCCCAAGGAAAATCTCTACATGTACCTGGCCGTCTCTGATCATGCGTTAAGCGCGGTGCTCCTTGCTGAAAGGGACGGCTGTCAACTTCCGGTCTACTTTGTCAGTCACGTACTGAAAAATGCCGAGTTGAGGTATCCCCTAGTGGAGAAATTTGGTCTTGCACTCTTCATGGCTGTTAAAAAATTGAAGCCCTACTTTCTGGCACATGCAGTCGTCGTGTATACCGACCAACCGATCAAACGGCCCCTTACCACCATGGAGTCCTCCGGACGAATGATCAAATGGGCCATAGAAATGCAGTCTCGAAGTTACTTTCGAGCCTAGAAAAGCAGTGAAGGGGCAAGCCTTTGCTGACTTTATTGTAGAGATGACTCGTCCTCCTGACTCTCAAGTTCCAGACCAAGTCTGGAAGGTATATGTGGACGGAAGCTCTACTTCAAACGGTTGTGGAGCAGGCGTCGTATGTCAATCTCCAGAGGGCGACAGGTTCGAGTATGCTCTACGCTTCGGTTTCCAGGCTTCAAACAATGAGGCCGAATATGAAGCTTTACTAGCCGGGATCCGCATGTGTAAGGCGGCCGGGGCAAGGAAAATAGACGCCTGTTCTGATTCACAACTGATAGTGAGTCAGTACAATGGCGAATACGAAGCAACACATCCGGCCATGATCAAATATTTACAGGCGGTCCGACAAGCAGTCGGCTCCCTTGAGAATTTCCATCTGATCCAAGTACCGAGATCAGAAAACAACCAGGCAGATGCACTCTCGAAATTAGCATCATCCGCCTCCTCCGATACTCCTCGAACTGTGTTTTGGGAAGTAATGGAGAAGAGAAGCATCGAGGAAAATCCTATTGGAATTCTAGACAGAAGCTCAACCTGGATGGATTCAATCAGGGCATATCTGACAAACGGTACACTGCCGGATGATCCTCAACAGGCGGCATCACTGAAAAAACGAGCCTCCTGTTTTGAAATGATACAGGGGGAACTGCACAAGAGGGGGCACCTTCAACCTTTCTTAAAGTGTGTTACTCCTGAAAAGGGACGAGAGATACTAGATGATCTTCACTCTGGTTTCTGTGCTTCCCATATAGGTGGTAGGATGCTTGCTCAAAGGGCAAGGCGGCAGGGCTACTTTTGGCCTACTTTGGAAGCAGATGCAATGGAGATGGTGAAAAAATGTGACAAGTGCCAAAGGTTTGGCAAATTAATTCACCGTCCGGCTACTGACCTCACTACTATTCACAGCCCACTACCGTTTGCTAAGTGGGGCATGGACATTCTGGGTCCATATACGCCTGCTACAGGCGGCAGAAGGTATATACTTGTTGCCGTTGACTACTTCACTAAATGGGTAGAGGCGGAGGCTGTAAAGGGAATCAAGACGAAAGATGTAATTTCATTCATTTGGAAAAACGTCATCACTCGGTTCGGGGTTCCCATGTCTATGGTTTTTGATAATGGTCCCCAATTTGAGACGCCTGTTCTCAAAAGCTGGTTGGGAGACCAAGGAATTGGACATTACTTTGCATCTGTCGGCCGTCCACAAGCAAACGGCCAGGTAGAAGCCTTTAATAAAATCATCTCAGACGGTCTCAAGAAAAAAGTTGAACGAGCAGGCGGCCTATGGGCAGATGAACTACCACATGTTCTTTGGGCCATTAGGACGACTGAAAAAGGGGCGACTGGAGAAACTCCATTCCTCCTAACTTATGGTGCAGAAGCTGTTCTTCCAATAGAACACTACGAGCCGACTCTTCGAGTAATGCTATATGACGAAGAGGCAAACTGGGAAGCTATGCGCCTGGCATTAGACTCACTTCCTGAAAAGAGGGGCAATGCTGTTTTGCGCCATGAAATCTACCGCCTGAGAATGACTAGATCATACAACAAAAAAGTGCACAGGCGTCCACTCAAAGTAGGGGACTTTGTACTTAGAAAAATGGAAGCAGTTGGTAGGGCTAACGAGTCTGGCAAACTAACTCCCAACTGGGAAGGACCCTACCGAATCTATGCGGAAGTCAGGGACGGTACCTACCGTCTGGAAACACCAGACGGACAACCGTTGCCTCGAACTTGGAATGTAGATAACCTTAAGAAATATTTCTTTTGAATGATGTAAAGTAAAGAGCTACTTAATAAGTTGGCACTTACTATTCAATTTTGTATTACGAGGGGCATGCCGTCTGTACCTTTACAGTCGGCTACTCTCCATTGAGTTTCACTCTTTATCTTTACAGGGGCATGCCGTCTGTTCCATTACAGTCGGCTACTCTCCCTCGAGTATTTTACTCACAATACTTAGCTAAAAAGTTTAGGGCCTGGCCGATCCTGTAACTAACAGGCGGCTACCCTTCTTTTACTTAGCACATACGTTCACCAAGAACGTACCAAGGCCACTGGCCGAATGATCAGACCAGGCGCCTAGTCAACTGATCTAACTTTTAAAAAACTAATCCGACCTGTCCCAACATTATAGCAGGCGTCCGGCGGCATCCATTCGGATGAAATTCGTCGCAGAGAGCAGCTCCCTTTTGGGTGGAACATTGTTCTATAAACTAATTACACGGCACCTATACGACTGTCCCAAAGGGCAACCACGTAGCCGTTTTTGAGACAAGGATAACTCTATCACTAACCAAACCAGTGGTAGCAGTTGACATCTGAGTCAGATGACCGCCTGTATTACTTGGGATAAATGCAGGGGGTACCTATTGAGTTAATAGCCAACAAACATTGGCGAATCAAGGGGTCTAGCCGGCCTACGCCGCCTGGTACCTCTACTTCTCAAACAAAAGTGACGGCGACTGAGTAACTCCAAAGTTAACTCATAGTCACTCCTTCAAATTTGGTATGGAACCTAAAAAGTTTGAGTCGTCCGCCTATTTTATACAAACAAGGGCACTCGAACCCCTATTCCTACTGGATAACCTATTGAGTAAATAGCCAACAAACATTGGTAAATCAAGGGGTCTAGCCGGCCTACGCCGCCTGATACCTTTACTACTCAATCAAGATTGTGACGAAGACTAAGTAACTCCTATGTTAACTTAATAGTCACTCAAACTTAGTACTGAGCCTAAAAGGTACGAGTCGTCCACTTGTTTTTAATAAACAAAGGCTCTCAACCAATACTCTTGCTAGGTTAACAAATAACAAATTAGAGGCCAACATTGGCAATAAAGGGAAACAACCGGTACCCGCCGCTTGTTTTCCTACTTAAATTCCTTGGCTACTTGGTAATTCTAATTACTTGGTCAAATTGAATAAAGAGTTCGAATACCGATTGATTAAATGGCCGACTGATCATCTATCCTGGAAACAGACAACCAGTCGTCCAGGGGCATAGGCGGCATACTTACTATTTGTACCTGTCTTAACGTTCGGCCATACACAACAGTCTGTCTAGTGAGCAAATTTCAAATACTTAGACAAATTTGAACAAAAACAAAAAATTTGATTAAAATGAGCCGGCCATAAAAGACCAGCAGAATATTCAAAACCCTGGCCCCCTGGCCGGGTAATTACAAAGCAAACGGCACGCAGGCCGTGGAAAGAAAAAAATATACTTAAAGCTTAAGAAGGGGGCAGTTCAGTATCAGCAGCAGCCGCCTGGTCAGCACTCTTCTTGCTGGACTCGGCCTTAGCTGCATCATCTTTTGATGCCTTACCCCCAAGTGGCACAAGCGCCACAACCGGCTCTTCCTCCTCCAACGCAACGTCCATCGCCTCTTCTTCAGCAGCCGCCAGGATCTGTTGATTATATATTTCCGAACACTGGCGGTACGTTCTTTCCCATGAGGCAAAGTTGGCACTGGGGAACAGTCGTTCCCAGGTCATGCGTTGGATTTGGGCGGAGTCTTCCACCATCTCCCGGACGAGCTCTTGTTTCTCTTGCTCGGCCTTGTCCGAGAGCTCTTGGGTAAGACTCTTCTCCTGGTTCACCAGGCGTTCTTTTACGTTAGCCAAAGATTTCTCCATGGCTTCGTAAGAGTGCATTTTCTGACGAAGGGGCTTCAGCTCGGCTTTAAGTTTGGTGACGGTCCCCTCCAGCTCGTCAACCTTCTTTTGGGCCGCCTCTAGCTGAGCCCGAACAGCGGCGGTCGCCTGCGCCTGATAATAAAGAAGATCAATGGTCAGTACTTCATTTTGGGCAATTTGAAACATTGCTTTATCACAGCTGGAGGCGGCCATAGCCTTTGCGGCCTTTACCTCTTTGTTTTTTCCGATCAATCGGCTTGCGAAGGCTGTTGACTCGGAGCAGGGCCTAAGTACAAAGAAAAAACAGGCGTCAGTTTCCAATCAAAAGGGTTAACAGGCGTCCTGGAACTTCAAAAGGGTATACCTCAGCTAGGATCCCCGAAATTCCATCGAGGTCAAGGGTGCCGGCACCCTTGACCGCCTCCCTGTCAGAGGGAGGAACTACTTTAACCATTGACTTGGCTACCTCAACCAAGTCAAGTCCCTGGGGGCCGGCTGCATTAAGCAGAAGGAAAAACAAGTTAGACCTAATCAAGAAGGAAGCAAGAGTGAGTTTTTACAAGCAAGGGTCCATACATCTAGGCGGCCCCGCTTGGGTTTTTGAAGAAGTGGTCGGCTGCTTCTCAGCCGCCACTGTTTTCCTGGAAGACCCAGGAGAGCTTGCAACAGTCGTCCTCCGGGCCTTGGGGTCCGGCTGTTGCGAGGAAGAAGCCCTTGGAGTGCCAGACTGAAAACAAAAAGAGTTAGTATATGCATAATACAACTTAAAGGGGAAGAGTTTTCAAAGCTTACCAAGGGTGCCTCCTTGCTGGGGGAGTCGGCGTACGACTGCTTCATTAGCGAAAACCCGCAGCATGGCCGCCGCAGTCTTAGATGCTGTTATTTTACTCATGGCGTCGGCTGAAAGAAATAAACAGCAAAGTTAGTAAAAATCCCAAGTAAACAAGGCGTGAAAAAACAGAGTATTCGTCAGGCCGGCTACCTCTAGAGCACCGACTGCCGAGGCCACAGGCGGCCAAGAAGTACTCATCATAGAGCCACTTGAAGCTCGGGACGCAGTGTAGGGGTACTTGCTCTCGTACCCCTGAAGTAGAGTTCACCCTAGTCTCTACTTTGAAGAGTCCTTTGTCTAGGATCTCTCTTTTAGCCTTTGGGGGAACAGGCGGCATGCTGCGGCCGCCTGCAAGAAGAGGCGGATCCCTGTTCCACTTGTTAAATCGTTTGTTCAGCTCCGTGTCTGAACTCTCGATAATAAGGAAGGTGTTCCGCCAATCCTTCCATTTGTTTGCCTTACCTCTCGTCATGAGGTAACCCCTGTGGCTTGTTAGTTGATACCAGCCGGTACCTCCCGACTTAGGGGTCCGGCTGAGATAGTTCATGTGGGCGAAAGCCTCAAAACTTGGCTCCACCCCGTTCAGTTCGCACCCGGCCACATAGCCGAGTACGTTTACCCAAGAGTTGGGGGCTAACTGCCATAACCCCAGATCATACCCATCTAAAATCCGCTGAACAGCCGGATGTAATGGGAAGCGCAGACCAGCTTTGATGGCCGCCACATAGCAGCCAAAACAGCCGTCACCATAGCTGGTACCAGCCGGCCAGACGACAGTATCTTCTGGATCCGGCACAAACAGTAAATACTCCGGGCTCATTTTGTGGTTAGCAATAAAGCTCGCCACGTTGTCTCGCATGGTTGCGATCCGGCCCCGGGGCACCCTGCAGTAGTAGGGGGTGTTTTCCTCTCTGTAAGAGGCGGACGGCTCTGCCCAATTATCCCCCTTCTCCACTGCATGGGAACTTCTCGCCTCTTGTAGGCGGTTATGTTTTTCTTCTGAGTCAGAAGAACTATGGTCAGAAGAACTATGGTCAGAAGAGTTGGAATCGGACTCGTCCCCTGACGAGTCCGAAGAGGACGACGCCTCCCCTCTCCTAGAGGGGCCCGCCTCCTCTCCCTTAGAAGGAGCAGAAGGTAAATTAGACATGTCCACGGTTAGATGAGAAGGGAACACCTTGGTCCCTCTCTCAGAACTGTCAGCTTGACAGTCGCCTCGTTCCACATCTGGCGCCTGGTCAGATGTTTCGCTAAGGAGTACCCTTTGGGAGGAGCCGTCTGAGTTTGATATTCTAGCAGTCTTTTTTGTTTCTGGCCATCACGTTCTGCATAGACACAGATTCAGTCGGACTTTGTATAAAGGGCAAAGATGGGTCCAGAAAAGGGCAGGCGGCACTCCTAGTCCTAGATTTCAGCCGTCCCCGGTGACCGGCTGATCACTAACTTAGGCGTGTCGTGTGCTTCCATGGTGCCATTTCAAAAAATAAAAAGAAAAATTAAGAGTAAGAGAACTGAGTTACCTGAACGGATGACAGTTGATGAAGTCCTGAAAGTTCGGGTCAGTCGGCTTGTCAGAACAGGCGGTAGGCAGAAAAAGTCCGAAAAATGTCAGATCAAGTTCAGGGGTCCGAATGTTCTCGCAAAAATTCTCAAATGTGAAAATGACCGAAGTCAGCACTTCCTTTTATAGGCAAAATGAGAAGGCGAAGGGTCGCCTCCGAATTCAAATTTGGGCGGGAGAGTCTCCCGGCCGTCTGCAAGGTGACACCTGTAACGGGCCGTCGCCTGTCACCGTGCGACACCTGTCACAGGCGACACGTGACCAGTCGCGTGCCACCTGTGAGGGCAAATGATTAGGGGATTTTTATCCACCAAGCGCCGTTTGACAAGTGGACCAACCAGGTTCCGCCACGCGTCCTCCACGGACCACTTAAGACACGCCACGTGTCCACCCATGCCAAATGGGACAACCGGCCATCAAGGCCCATTTCAGTCTAGAAGCCCGTTCGGCCCTAGGTTTACCTTAAACCTAGAGAGTTGCACGCTTCCCAAGGCTATAAATACTCGATTAATCCTCATTAATCAAAGGACCGAATAATTTACGGAACACACTAATAACCGGCTGATCTCGCTAGCAAAGCAGATTACCTACATTAAATACTCTCACCTAGAGAGACCTTATTACTTTAATTTCTGTATTAATTACTCCTTAATCAGGTACTAACTTGACCGTTGGAGGCGGAGCTCTCAGGAGTCTCCGTTATTTTGCAGGTACAGGCGTCCGGTTCCAGTCTCGGAATTGTAACTCTCCCGCAGGACATC
>NW_018742518.1:0-40731 GCF_001683475.1 Chenopodium quinoa
TTTGACTTTCATTTGATTTAATATAGCTTTTGTTTGAATGTGCTTGACTTTCATTTGATTCAATTAGCTTCGTTTGAATGTGTTTGACTTTCATTTGATTCAATTAGCTTTGTTGAATGTATTTGACTTTCATTTGATTCAATTAGCTTTGTTTGAATGTTTTTGACTTTCATCTGATTCAATTAGCTTTGTTGAATGTGTGTGACTTTCATTTGATTCAATTAGCTTTGTTGAATGTATTTGACTTTCATTTGATTCAAATAGCTTTGTTTGAATGTGTTTGACATTCATTTGATTCCATCAGCTTTGTAGAATATCTTTGACTTTCAATTGATTCAAATAGTTTTGTTTGAATGTGTTTGACTTTCATTTGATTCAATAGCTTTGTAGAATGTATTTTGACTTCATTTGATTCAAATAGCTTTGTTTGAATGTGTTTGACTTTCATTTGATTCATTTAGCTTTGTAGAATGTAATTTGACTTTCATTTGAGCTTAGTTTGAATGTGCTTGACTTTCATCTGATTCATTTAGCTTTGTTTGAATGTGTGTGACTTTCATTTGAATTAGCTTTGTTGAATGTATTTGACTTTCATTTTATTCAAATAGCTTTGTTTGAATGCGTTTAACTTTCATTTGATTCAATTAGCTTTGTAGAATACATTTCACTTTCATTTTAATTTAAACAACTTTGTTTGAATGTGTTTGACTTTCATTTGACTCAAATAGCTTTATTTGATTGCGTTTGACTTTCATTTGATACAATTAGCTTTGTAGAACGTATTTGACTTTCATTTGATTCAAATAGCTTTGTTTGAATGTGTTTGACTTTCATTTGATTCAATTAGCTTTGTAGAATGTATTTGACTTTATTTGATTAAAATAGCTTTGTTTGAATGTGCTTGACTTTCATTTTATTCAATTAGCTTTGTTTGAATGTGTTTGACTTTCATTTGATTCAATTAGCTTTGTTTGAATGTGTTTGACTATCATTTGATTAAATTAGCTTTGTAGAATGTATTTGACTCTCATTTGATTCAAATAGCTTTGTTTGAATGCGTTTAACTTTCATTTGATTCAATTAGCTTTGTAGAATACATTTCACTTTCATTTAATTTAAACAACTTTTTTTTGAATGTGTTTGACTTTCATTTGACTCAAATAGCTTTATTTGATTGCGTTTGACTTTCATTTGATACAATTAGCTTTGTAGAACTTATTTAACTTTCATTTGATTCAAATAGCTTTGTTTGAATGTGTTTGACATTCATTTGATTCCATCAGCTTTGTAGAATATCTTTGACTTTCAATTGATTCAAATAGCTTTGTTTGAATGTGTTTGACTTTCATTTGATTCAATTAGCTTTGTAGAATGTATTTGACTTTCATTTGATTCAAATAGCTTTGTTTAAATGTGTTTGACTTTCATTTGATTCAATTAGCTTTGTAGAATGTATTTGACTTTCATTTGATTAATATAGCTTTGTTTGAATGTGCTTGACTTTCATTTGATTCAATTAGCTTCGTTTGAATGTGTTTGACTTTAATTGATTCAATTAGCTTTGTTGATGTATTTGACTTTCATTTGATTGCTCTTTCATTGATTCAATTTCTTTCATTTGATTAAATTAGCTTTGTTGAATGTATTTGACTTTCATTTGATTTAAATAGCTTTGTTTGAATGCGTTTAACTTTCATTTGATTCAATTAGCTTTGTAGAATACATTTCACTTTCATTTAATTTAAACAACTTTGTTTGAATGTGTTTGACTTTCATTTGACTCAAATAGCTTTATTTGATTGCGTTGACTTTCATTTGATACAATTAGCTTTGTAGAACGTATTTGACTTTCATTTGATTCAAATAGCTTGTTTGAATGTGTTTGACTTTCATTTGATTCAATTAGCTTTGTAGAATGTATTTGACTTTCATTTGATTAAAATAGCTTTGTTTTAATGTGCTTGACTTTCATTTTATTCAATTAGCTTTGTTTGAATGTGTTTGACTTTCATTTGATTCAATTAGCTTTGTTTGAATGTGTTTGACTATCATTTGATTCAATTAGCTTTGTAGAATGTATTTGACTCTCATTTGATTCAAATAGCTTTGTTTGAATGCGTTTAACTTTCATTTGATTCAATTAGCTTTGTAGAATACATTTCACTTTCATTTAATTTAAACAACTTTGTTTGAATGTGTTTGACTTTCATTTGACTCAAATAGCTTTATTTGATTGCGTTTGACTTTCATTTGATACAATTAGCTTTGTAGAACTTATTTAACTTTCATTTGATTCAAATAGCTTTGTTTGAATGTGTTTGACATTCATTTGATTCCATCAGCTTTGTAGAATATCTTTGACTTTCAATTGATTCAAATAGCTTTGTTTGAATGTGTTTGACTTTCATTTGATTCAATTAGCTTTGTGAAATGTATTTGACTTTCATTTGATTCAAATAGCTTTGTTTAAATGTGTTTGACTTTCATTTGATTCAATTAGCTTTGTAGAATGTATTTGACTTTCATTTGATTAATATAGCTTTGTTTGAATGTGCTTGACTTTCATTTGATTCAATTAGCTTCGTTTGAATGTGTTTGACTTTCATTGATTCAATTAGCTTTGTTGAATGTATTTGACTTTCATTTGATTCAATTAGCTTTGTTTGAATGTTTTTGACTTTCATTGATTCAATTAGCTTTGTTTGAATGTCTTTCATTTGATTCAATTAGCTTTGTAAATGTATTTGACTTTCATTTGATTTAAATAGCTTTGTTTGAATGCGTTTAACTTTCATTTGATTCAATTAGCTTTGTAGAATACATTTCACTTTCATTTAATTTAAACAACTTTGTTTGAATGTGTTTGACTTTCATTTGACTCAAATAGCTTTATTTGATTGCGTTTGACTTTCATTTGATACAATTAGCTTTGTAGAACGTATTTGACTTTCATTTGATTCAAATAGCTTTGTTTGAATGTGTTTGACTTTCATTTGATTCAATTAGCTTTGTAGAATGTATTTTGACTTTCATTTGATTAAAATAGCTTTGTTTAATGTGCTTGACTTTCATTTTATTCAATTAGCTTTGTTTGAATGTGTTTGACTTTCATTTGATTCAATTAGCTTTTTTTGAATGTGTTTGACTATCATTTGATTCAATTAGCTTTGTAGAATGTATTTGACTCTCATTTGATTCAAATAGCTTTGTTTGAATGCGTTTAACTTTCATTTGATTCAATTAGCTTTGTAGAATACATTTCACTTTCATTTAATTTAAACAACTTTGTTTGAATGTGTTTGACTTTCATTTGACTCAAATAGCTTTATTTGATTGCGTTTGACTTTCATTTGATACAATTAGCTTTGTAGAACGTATTTGACTTTCATTTGATTCAAATAGCTTTGTTTGAATGTGTTTGACTTTCATTTGATTCAATTAGCTTTGTAGAATGTATTTGACTTTCATTTGATTAAAATAGCTTTGTTTAATGTGCTTGATTTCATTTTATTCAATTAGCTTTGTTTGAATGTGTTTGACTTTCATTTGATTCAATTAGCTTTGTTTGAATGTGTTTGACTATCATTTGATTCAATTAGCTTTGTAGAATGTATTTGACTCCATTTGATTCAATTTGTTTGAATGCGTTTACTTTCATTTGATTCAATTAGCTTTGTAGAATACATTTCACTTTCATTTAATTTAAATAACTTTGTTTGAATGTGTTTGACTTTCATTTGACTCAAATAGCTTTATTTGATTGCGTTTGACTTTCATTTGATACAATTAGCTTTGTAGAACTATTTGACTTTCATTTGATTCAAATAGCTTTGTTTGAATGTGTTTGACTTTCATTTGATTCAATTAGCTTTGAATGTATTTTGACTTTCATTTGATTCTTTGTTTGAATGTGCTTGACTTTGCTTTGTTTGAATGTTTGACTTTCATTTGATTCAATTAGCTTTGTTTGAATGTGTTTGACTTCATTTGATTCAATTAGCTTCTTCATTTGATTCAAATAGCTTCTTTGATGCTTTGTTTGAATGTGTTTGACTTTCATTTGATTCAATTAGCTTTGTAGAATGTATTTGACTTTCATTTGATTCTTTGTTTGAATGTGCTTGACTTTCATTTGATTCAATTAGCTTTGTTGAATGTATTTGACTTTCATTTGATTTAAATAGCTTTGTTTGAATGCGTTTGACTTTCATTTGATTCAATTAGCTTTGTTGAATTTTGACTTTCATTTGATTCAATTAGCTTTGTTTGAATGTTTTTTGACTTTCATTGATTCAATTAGCTCTTTCATTTGATTCAATTAGCTTTGTTGAATGTATTTGACTTTCATTTGATTTAAATAGCTTTGTTTGAATGCTTTTATTTCATTTGATTCAATTAGCTTTGTAGAATACATTTCACTTTCATTTAATTTAAACAACTTTGTTTGAATGTGTTTGACTTTCATTTGACTCAAATAGCTTTATTTGATTGCGTTTGACTTTCATTTGATACAATTAGCTTTGTAGAAATTTGACTTTCATTTGATTCAAATAGCTTTGTTTGAATGTGTTTGACTTTCATTTGATTCAAATAGCTTTGTTTGAATGTGTTTGACTTTCATTTGATTCAATTAGCTTTGTAGAATGTATTTGACTTTCATTTGATTAAAATAGCTTTGTTTGAATGTGCTTGACTTTCATTTTATTCAATTAGCTTTGTTTGAATGTGTTTGACTTTCATTTGATTCAATTAGCTTTGTTTGAATGTGTTTGACTTCATTTGATTCAATTAGCTTTGTAGAATGTATTTGACTCTCATTTGATTCAAATAGCTTTGTTGAATGCGTTTAACTTTCATTTGATTCAATTAGCTTTGTAGAATACATTTCACTTTCATTTAATTTAAACAACTTTGTTTGAATGTGTTTGACTTTCATTTGACTCAAATAGCTTTATTTGATTGCGTTTGACTTTCATTTGATACAATTAGCTTTGTAGAACTTATTTGACTTTCATTTGATTCAAATAGCTTTGTTTGAATGTGTTTGACATTCATTTGATTCCATCAGCTTTGTAGAATATCTTTGACTTTCATTGATTCAAATAGCTTTGTTTGAATGTGTTTGACTTTCATTTGATTCAATTAGCTTTGTAGAATGTATTTGACTTTCATTTGATTGCTTTGTTTGAATGTGTTTGACTTTCATTTGATTCAATTAGCTTTGTAGAATGTATTTGACTTTCATTTGATTAAATAGCTTTGTTTGAATGTGCTTGACTTTGATTTTAGCTTTGTTTGAATGTGTTGACTTTCATTTGATTCTTAGCTTTGTAATGTATTTGACTTTCATTTGATTCAAATAGCTTTGTTTGAATGCGTTTAACTTTCATTTGATTCAATTAGCTTTGTAGAATACATTTCACTTTCATTTAATTTAAACAACTTTGTTTGAATGTGTTTGACTTTCATTTGACTCAAATAGCTTTATTTGATTGCGTTTGACTTTCATTTGATACAATTAGCTTTGTAGAACGTATTTGACTTTCATTTGATTCAAATAGCTTTGTTTGAATGTGTTTGACTTTCATTTGATTCAATTAGCTTTGTAGAATGTTTTGACTTTCATTTGATTAAAATAGCTTTGTTTGAATGTGCTTGACTTTCATTTTATTCAATTAGCTTTGTTTTGTGTTTGACTTTCATTTGATTCAATTAGCTTTGTTTGAATGTGTTTGACTTCATTTGATTCAATTAGCTTTGTAGAATGTATTTGACTCTCATTTGATTCAAATAGCTTTGTTTGAATGCGTTTAACTTTCATTTGATTCAATTAGCTTTGTAGAATACATTTCACTTTCATTTAATTTAAACAACTTTGTTTGAATGTGTTTGACTTTCATTTGACTTAAATAGCTTTATTTGATTGTGTTTGACTTTCATTTGATACAATTAGCTTTGTAGAACTTATTTAACTTTCATTTGATTCAAATAGATTTTGTTTGAATGTGTTTGACATTCATTTGATTCCATCAGCTTGTAGAATATCTTTGACTTTGATTCAAATAGCTTTGTTTGAATGTGTTTGACTTTCATTTGATTCAATTAGCTTTGTAGAATGTATTTAACTTTCATTTGATTCAAATAGCTTTGTTTGAATGTGTTTGACTTTCATTTGATTCAATTAGCTTTGAATGTATTTGACTTTCATTTGATTAATTAGCTTTGTTTGAATGTGCTTGACTTTCATTTGATTCAATTAGCTTTGTTTGAATGTGTTTGACTTTCATTTGATTCAATTAGCTTTGTTGAAATGTATTTGACTTTCATTTTGATTCAATTAGCTTTGTTTGAATGTTTTGACTTTCATCTGATTCAATTAGCTTTGTTTGAATGTGTGTGACTTTCATTTGATTCAATTAGCTTTGTTTGAATGTGTTTGACTTTCATTTGATTCAATTAGCTTTGTTTGAATGTCATTTGATTCAATTAGCTTTGTTTGAACTTTCATTTGATTCAATTAGCTTTGTCTTTCATTTGATTCAATTAGCTTTGAATGCTTTCATTTGATTTAAATAGCTTTGTTTGAATGCGTTTAACTTTCATTTGACTCAAATAGCTTTATTTGATTGCGTTTGACTTTCATTTGATACAATTAGCTTTGTAGAACTTATTTGACTTTCATTTGATTCAAATAGCTTTGTTTGAATGTGTTTGACATTCATTTGATTCCATCAGCTTTGTAGAATATCTTTGACTTTCAATTGATTAAATAGTTTTGTTTGAATGTGTTTGACTTTCCATTTGATTCAATTAGCTTTGTAGAATGTATTTGACTTTCATTTGAATTTATATAGCTTTGTTTGAATGTGCTTGACTTTCATTGATTCAATTAGCTTTGTTTGAATGTGTGTGACTTTCATTTGATTCAATTAGCTTTGTTGAATGTATTTGACTTTCATTGATTCAAATAGCTTTGTTTGAATGCGTTTAACTTTCATTTGATTCAATTAGCTTTGTAGAATACATTTCACTTTCATTTAATTTAAACAACTTTGTTTGAATGTGTTTTGACTTTCATTTGACTCAAATAGCTTTATTTTGATTGCGTTTGACTTTCATTTGATACAATTAGCTTTGTAGAACTTATTTTGACTTTCATTTGATTCAAATAGCTTTGTTTGAATGTGTTTTGACATTCAATTGATTCCATCAGCTTTGTAGAATATCTTTGACTTTCAATTGATTCAAATAGCTTTGTTTGAATGTGAATGACTTTCATTTGATTCAATTAGCTTGGTAGATGTAATTGACTTTCTTTTTTTGATTAAAATAGCTTCGTTTGAATGTGCTTGACTTTCAATCTGATTCAATTAGCTTTGTTTGAATGTGTGTGACTTTCATTTGATTCAATTAGCTTTGTTGAATGTATTTGACTTTCATTTGATTCAAATAGCTTTGTTTGAATGCGTTTAAACTTTCATTTGATTCAATTAGCTTTGTAGAATACATTTCACTTTCATTTAATTTAAACAACTTTGTTTGAATGTGTTTGACTTTCATTTGACTCAAATAGCTTTATTTGATTGCGTTTGACTTTCATTTGATACAATTAGCTTTGTAGAACGTATTTGACTTTCATTTGATTCAAATAGCTTTGTTTGAATGTGTTTGACTTTCATTTGATTCAATTAGCTTTGTAGAATGTATTTGAATTTCATTTGATTAAATAGCTTTGTTTGAATGTGCTTGACTTTCATTTTATTCAATTAGCTTTGTTTGAATGTATTTGACTTTCATTTGATTCAATTAGCTTTGTTTGAATGTGTTTGACTATCATTTGATTCAATTAGCTTTGTAGATAGTATTTTAACTTTCATTTGATTCAAATAGCTTTTGTTTGAATGTGTTTGACTTTCATTTGATTCAACTAGCTTTCTAGAATGTATTTGACTTTCATTTGATTAATATAGCTTTGTTTGAATGTGCTTGACTTTCATTTGATTCAATTAGCTTCGTTTGAATGTGTTTGACTTTCATTTGATTCAATTAGCTTTCTTGAATGTATTTGACTTTCATTTGATTCAATTAGCTTTGTGTTGAATGTTGTTGTGACTTTCATTTGATTCAATTAGCTTTGTTTGAATGTGTGTGACTTTCATTGATTCAATTAGCTTTGTTGAATGTATTTGACTTCATTTGATTTCATTAGCTTTGTTTGAATGTGTTTGACTTTCATTTGATTTATTTGTTTATGCGTTTAACTTTCATTTGACTCAAATAGCTTTATTTGATTGCGTTTGACTTTCATTTGATACAATTAGCTTTGTAGAACTTATTTGACTTTCATTTGATTCAAAATAGCTTTGTTTGAATGTGTTTGACATTCATTTGATTCCATCAGCTTTGTAGAATATCTTTGACTTTCATTGATTCAAATAGTTTTGTTTGAATGTGTTTGACTTTCATTTGATTCAATTAGCTTTGTAGAATGTATTTGACTTTCATCTTGATTTATATAGCTTTGTTTGAATGTGCTTGACTTTCATCTGATTCAATTAGCTTTGTTTGAATGTGTGTGACTTTCATTTGATTCAATTAGCTTTGTTGAATGTATTTGACTTTCATTTGATTCAAATAGCTTTGTTTGAATGCGTTTACTTTCATTTGATTCAATTAGCTTTGTAGAATACATTTCACTTTCATTTAATTTAAAACAACTTTGTTTGAATGTGTTTGACTTTCATTTGACTCAAATAGCTTTATTTGATTGCGTTTGACTTTCATTTGATACAATTAGCTTTGTAGAACTTATTTGACTTTCATTTGATTCAAATAGCTTTGTTTGAATGTGTTTGACATTCAATTGATTCCATCAGCTTTGTAGAATATCTTTGACTTTCAATTGATTCAAATAGCTTTGTTTGAATGTGAATGAACTTTCATTTGATTCAATTAGCTTGGTAAGAATGTATTTGACTTTCTTTTGATTAACAATAGCTTCGTTTGAATGTGCTTGACTTTCATCTGATTCAATTAGCTTTGTTTGAATGTGTGTGACTTTCATTTGATTCAATTAGCTTTGTTGAATGTATTTGACTTTCATTTGATTCAATAGCTTTGTTTGAATGCGTTTAACTTTCATTTGATTCAATTAGCTTTGTAGAATACATTTCACTTTCATTTAATTTAAAACAACTTTGTTTGAATGTGTTTGACTTTCATTTGACTCAAATAGCTTTATTTGATTGCGTTTGACTTTCATTTGATACAATTAGCTTTGGTAGAACGTATTTGACTTTCATTTGATTCAAATAGCTTTGTTTGAATGTGTTTGACTTTCATTTGATTCAATTAGCTTTGTAGAATGTATTTGAATTTCATTTGATTAAAATAGCTTTGTTTGAATGTGCTTGACTTTCATTTTATTCAATTAGCTTTGTTTGAATGTATTTGACTTTCATTTGATTCAATTAGCTTTGTTTGAATGTGTTTGACTATCATTTGATTCAATTAGCTTTGTAGAATGTATTTGACTCTCAATTGATTCAAATAGCTTTGTTTGAATGCGTTTAACTTTCATTTGATTCAATTAGCTTTGTAGAATACATTTCACTTTCATTTAATTTAAACAACTTTGTTTGAATGTGTTTGACTTTCATTTGACTCAAATAGCTTTATTTGATTGCGTTTGACTTTCATATGATACAATTAGCTTTGTAGAAACAATTTGACTTTCATTTGATTCAAATAGCTTTGTTTGAATGTGTTTGACATTCAATTTGATTCCATCAGCTTTGTAGAATATCTTTGACTTTCAATTGATTCAAATAGCTTTGTTTGAATGTGTTTGACTTTCATTTGATTTAATTAGCTTTTGTAGAATGTATTTGACTTTCATTTGATTCAAAAAGCTTTGTTTGAATGTGTTTGACTTTCATTTGATTCAATTAGCTTTGTAGAATGTATTTGACTTTCATTTGATTAATATAGCTTTGTTTGAATGTGCTTGACTTTCATCTGATTCGATTAGCTTTGTTTGAATGTGTGTGACTTTCATTTGATTCAATTAGCTTTGTTGAATTGTATTTGACTTTCATTTGATTCAAATAGCTTTGTTTGAATGCGTTTAACTTTCATTTGATTCAATTAGCTTTGTAGAATACATTTCACTTTCATTTAATTTAAACAACTTTGTTTGAATGTGTTTGACTTTCATTTGACTCAAATAGCTTTATTTGATTGCGTTTGACTTTCATTTGATACAATTAGCTTTGTAGAACGTATTTGACTTTCATTTGATTCAAATAGCTTTGTTTGAATGTGTTTGACTTTCATTTGATTCAATTAGCTTTGTAGAATGTATTTGAATTTCATTTGATTAAAATAGCTTTGTTTGAATGTGCTTGACTTTCATTTTATTCAATTAGCTTTGTTTGAATGTATTTGACTTTCATTTTGATTCAATTAGCTTTGTTTGAATGTGTTTGACTATCATTGATTCAATTAGCTTTGTAGAATGTATTTGATCTCAATTGATTCAAATAGCTTTGTTTGAATGCGTTTAACTTTCATTTGAATTCAATTAGCTTTGTAGAATACATTTCACTTTCATTTAATTTAAACAACTTTGTTTGAATGTGTTTGACTTTCATTTGACTCAAAATAGCTTTATTTGATTGCGTTTGACTTTCATATGATACAATTAGCTTTGTAGAAACAATTTGACTTTCATTTGATTCAAATAGCTTTGTTTGAATGTGTTTGACATTCATTTGATTCCATCAGCTTTGTAGAATATCTTTGACTTTCATTGATTCAAATAGCTTTGTTTGAATGTGTTTGACTTTCATTTGATTTAATTAGCTTTGTAGAATGTATTTGACTTTCATTTGATTCAAAAAGCTTTGTTTTGAATGTGTTTGACTTTCATTTGATTCAATTAGCTTTGTAGAATGTATTTGACTTTCATTTGATTAATATAGCTTTGTTTGAATGTGCTTGACTTTCATCTGATTCGATTAGCTTTGTTTGAATGTGTGTGACTTTCATTTGATTCAATTAGCTTTGTTGAATGTATTTTGACTTTCATTTGATTCAAATAGCTTTGTTTGAATGCGTTTAACTTTCATTTGATTCAATTAGCTTTGTAGAATACATTTCACTTTCATTTAATTTAAACAACTTTGTTTGAATGTGTTTGACTTTCATTTGACTCAAATAGCTTTATTTGATTGCGTTTGACTTTCATTTGATACAATTAGCTTTGTAGAACGTATTCGACTTTTATTTGATTCAAATAGCTTTGTTTGAATGTGTTTGACTTTCATTTGATTCAATTAGCTTTGTAGAATGTTTTTGACTTTCATTTGATTAAAATAGCTTGTTTGAATGTGCTTGACTTTCATTTTATTCAATTAGCTTTGTTTAATGTGTTTGACTTTCATTTGATTCAATTAGCTTTGTTTGAATGTGTTTGACTATCATTTGATTCAATTAGCTTTGTAGAATGTATTTGACTCTCATTTGATTCAAATAGCTTTGTTTGAATGCGTTTAACTTTCATTTGATTTAATTAGCTTTGTAGAATACATTTCACTTTCATTTAATTTAAACACTTTGTTTGAATGTGTTTTGTCTTTCATTTGACTTAAATAGCTTTATTTGATTGTGTTTGACTTTCATTGGATACAATTAGCTTTGTAGAACTTATTTAACTTTCATTTGATTCAAATAGATTTGTTTGAATGTGTTTGACATTCATTTGATTCCATCAGCATTGTAGATATCTTTGACTTTCAGTGATTCAAATAGCTTTGTTTGAATGTGTTTGACTTTCATCATTCGATTCTCAAATAGCTTTGTTTGAAATGTGTTTGACTTTCATTTGATTCAATTAGCTTTCTGAATGTATTTGACTTTCATTTGATTCAATTAGCTTTGTTTGAATGTGCTTGACTTTCATTTGATTCAATTAGCTTCGTTTGAATGTGTTTGACTTTCATTTGATTCAATTAGCTTTCTTGAATGTATTTGACTTTCATTTGATTCAATTAGCTTTGTTTGAATGTTTTTGACTTTCATCTGATTCAATTAGCTTTGTTTGAATGTGTGTGACTTTCATTTGATTCAATTAGCTTTGTTGAATGTATTTGACTTTCATTTGATTTAAATAGCTTTGTTTGAATGCGTTTTACTTTCATTTGACTAAATAGCTTTTTTTGAATGCGTTTGACTTTCATTTGATACAATTAGCTTTGTATGAATTATTTGACTTTCATTTGATTCAAATAGCTTTGTTTGAATGTGTTTGACATTCATTTGATTCATCAGCTTTGTAGAATGACTTTCATTGATGAATGTGTTTGACTTTCATTTGATTCAATTAGCTTTCATTTGATTTGCTTTGTTTGAATGTGCTTGACTTTCATTTGATTCAATTAGCTTTGTTTGAATGTGTTGACTTTCATTTGATTCAATTAGCTTTGTTGAATGTATTTTGACTTTCATTTGATTCAAATAGCTTTGTTTGAATGCGTTTAACTTTCATTTGATTCAATTAGCTTTGTAGAATACATTTCACTTTCATTTAATTTAAACAACTTTGTTTGAATGTGTTTTGACTTTCATTTGACTCAAATAGCTTTATTTGATTGCGTTTGACTTTCATTTGATACAATTAGCTTTGTAGAACTTATTTGACTTTCATTTGATTCAAATAGCTTTGTTTGAATGTGTTTGACATTCATTTGATTCCATCAGCTTTGTAGAATATCTTTGACTTTCAATTGATTCAAATAGCTTTGTTTGAATGCTTTCATTTGATTCAATTAGCTTTAGAATGTATTTGACTTTCATTGCTTTGTTTGAATGTGCTTGACTTTCATTGATTCAATTAGCTTTGTTTGAATGTGTTTGACTTTCATTTGATTCAATTAGCTTTGTTGAATGTATTGACTTTCATTTGATTCAAATAGCTTTGTTTGAATGCGTTTAACTTTCATTTGATTCAATTAGCTTTGTAGAATACATTTCACTTTCATTTAATTTAAACAACTTTGTTTGAATGTGTTTGACTTTCATTTGACTCAAATAGCTTTATTTGATTGCGTTTGACTTTCATTTGATACAATTAGCTTTGTAGAAGTATTTGACTTTCATTTGATTCAAATAGCTTTGTTTGAATGTGTTTGACTTTCATTTGATTCAAGCTTTGTTTGAATGTGTTTGACTTTCATTTGATTCAATTAGCTTTGTAGAATGTATTTGACTTTCATTTGATTAAATAGCTTTGTTTGAATGTGCTTGACTTTCATTTTATTCAATTAGCTTTGTTTGAATGTGTTTGACTTTCATTTGATTCAATTAGCTTTGTTTGAATGTGTTTGACTTTCATTTTGATTCAATTAGCTTTGTAGAATGTATTTGACTCTCATTTGATTCAAATAGCTTTGTTTGAATGCGTTTAACTTTCATTTGATTCAATTAGCTTTGTAGAATACATTTCACTTTCATTTAATTTAAACAACTTTGTTTGAATGTGTTTGACTTTCATTTGACTCAAATAGCTTTATTTGATTGCGTTTGACTTTCATTTGATACAATTAGCTTTGTAGAACTTATTTGACTTTCATTTGATTCAAATAGCTTTGTTTGAATGTGTTTGACATTCATTTGATTCCATCAGCTTTGTAGAATATCTTTGACTTTCAATTGATTCAAATAGCTTTGTTTGAATGTGTTTGACTTTCATTTGATTCAATTAGCTTTGTAGAATGTATTTGACTTTCATTTGATTTTGTTTGAATGTGTTTGACTTTCATTTGATTCAATTAGCTTTGAATGTATTTGACTTTCATTTGATTCAACTTTCAGATTCATTAGCTTTGTTTGAACTTTCATTTGATTCAATTAGCTTTGTTGAATGTATTTGACTTTCATTTGATTCAAATAGCTTTGTTTGAATGCGTTTAACTTTCATTTGATTCAATTAGCTTTGTAGAATACATTTCACTTTCATTTAATTTAAACAACTTTGTTTGAATGTGTTTGACTTTCATTTGACTCAAATAGCTTTATTTGATTGCGTTTGACTTTCATTTGATACAATTAGCTTTGTAGAACTTATTTGACTTTCATTTGATTCAAATAGCTTTGTTTGAATGTGTTTGACATTCATTTGATTCATCAGCTTTGTAGAATATCTTTGACTTTCAATTGATTCAAATAGCTTTCATTTGATTCAATTAGCTTTGTAGAATGTATTTGACTTTCATTTGATTCTTTGTTTGAATGTGCTTGACTTTGATTCAATTAGCTTTGTTTGAATGTGTTTGACTTTCATTTGATTCAATTAGCTTTGTTGAATGTATTTGACTTTCATTTGATTCAAATAGCTTTGTTTGAATGCGTTTAACTTTCATTTGATTCAATTAGCTTTGTAGAATACATTTCACTTTCATTTAATTTAAACAACTTTGTTTGAATGTGTTTGACTTTCATTTGACTCAAATAGCTTTATTTGATTGCGTTTGACTTTCATTTGATACAATTAGCTTTGTAGAACTTATTTGACTTTCATTTGATTCAAATAGCTTTGTTTGAATGTGTTTGACATTCATTTGATTCCATCAGCTTTGTAGAATGACTTTCAATTGATTCAAATAGCTTTGTTTGAATGTCTTTCATTTGATTCAATTAGCTCTTTGATTTAGCTTTGTTCAATTAGCTTTGTTTGAATGTGTGTGACTTTCATTTGATTCAATTAGCTTTGTTGAATGTATTTTGACTTTCATTTGATTCAAATAGCTTTGTTTGAATGCGTTTAACTTTCATTTGATTCAATTTAGCTTTGTAGAATACATTTCACTTTCATTTAATTTAAACAACTTTGTTTGAATGTGTTTGACTTTCATTTGACTCAATAGCTTTATTTGATTGCGTTTGACTTTCATTTGATACAATTAGCTTTGTAGAACGTATTTGACTTTCATTTGATTCAAATAGCTTTGTTTGAATGTGTTTACTTTCATTTGATTCAATTAGCTTTGTAGAATGTATTTGAATTTCATTTGATTAAAATAGCTTTGTTTGAATGTGCTTGACTTACATTTTATTCAATTAGCTTTGTTTGAATGTATTTGACTTTCATTTGATTCAATTAGCTTTGTTTGAATGTGTTTGACTATCATTTGATTCAATTAGCTTTGTAGAATGTATTTGACTCTCATTGATTCAAATAGCTTTGTTTGAATGCGTTTAACTTTCATTTGATTCAATTAGCTTTGTAGAATACATTTCACTTTCATTTAAGTTTAAACAACTTGTTTGAATGTGTTTGACTTTCATTTGACTCAAATAGTTTATTTGATTGCGTTTGACTTTCATATGATACAATTAGTTTGTAGAAACAATTTGACTTTCATTTGATTCAAATAGCTTTGTTTGAATGTGTTTGACATTCATTTGATTCCATCAGCTTGTAGAATATCTTTGACTTTCAATTGATTCAAATAGCTTTGTTTGAATGTGTTTGACTTTCATTTGATTTAATTAGTTTGTAGAATGTATTTGACTTTCATTTGATTCAAAAAGCTTTGTTTGAATGTGTTTGACTTTCATTTGATTCAATTAGCTTTGTAGAATGTATTTGACTTTCATTTGATTAATATAGCTTTGTTTGAAATGTGCTTGACTTTCATCTGATTCGATTAGCTTTGTTTGAATGTGTGTGACTTTCATTTGATTCAATTAGCTTTGTTGAATGTATTTGATTTCATTTGATTCAAATAGCTTTGTTTGAATGCGTTTAACTTTCATTTGATTCAATTAGCTTTGTAGAATACATTTCACTTTCATTTTAATTTAAACAACTTTGTTTGAATGTGTTTGACTTTCATTTGACTCAAATAGCTTTATTTGATTGCGTTTGACTTTCATTTGATACAATTAGCTTTGTAGAACGTATTCGACTTTTATTTGATTCAAATAGCTTTGTTTGAATGTGTTTGACTTTCATTTGATTCAATTAGCTTTGTAGAATGTTTTTGACTTTCATTTGATTAAAATAGCTTTGTTTGAATGTGCTTGACTTTCATTTTATTCATTAGCTTTGTTTTAATGTGTTTGACTTTCATTTGATTCAATTAGCTTTGTTTGAATGTGTTTGACTATCATTTGATTCAATTAGCTTTGTAGAATGTATTTGACTCTCATTTGATTCAAATAGCTTTGTTAGAATGCGTTTAACTTTCATTTGATTTAATTAGCTTTGTAGAATACATTTCACTTTCATTTAATTTAAACAACTTTGTTTGAATGTGTTTGTCTTTCATTTGACTTAAATAGCTTTATTTGATTGCGTTTGACTTTCATTGGATACAATTAGCTTTGTAGAACTTATTTACTTTCATTTGATTCAAATAGATTTGTTTGAATGTGTTTGACATTCATTTGATTCCATCAGCATTGTAGAATATCTTTGACTTTCAAGTGATTCAATAGCTTTGTTTGAATGTGTTTGACTTTCATTCGATTCAATTAGCTTTGTAGAATGTATTTAACTTTCATTTGATTCAAATGCTTTGTTTGAATGTGTTTGACTTTCATTTGATTCAATTAGCTTTCTAGAATGTATTTGACTTTCATTTGATTAATATAGCTTTGTTTGAATGTGCTTGACTTTCATTTGATTCAATTAGCTTCGTTTGAATGTGTTTTGACTTTCATTTGAATTCAATTAGCTTTCTTGAATGTATTTGACTTTCATTTGATTCAATTAGCTTTGTTTGAATGTTTTTGACTTTCATTGATTCAATTAGCTTTGTTTGAATGTGTGTGACTTTCATTTGATTCAATTAGCTTTGTTGAATGTACATTTGACTTTCATTTGATTTAAATAGCTTTGTTTGAATGCGTTTAACTTTCATTTGACTCAAATAGCTTTATTTGATTGCGTTTGACTTTCATTTGATACAATTAAGCTTTGTAGAACTTATTTGACTTTCATTTGATTCAAATAGCTTTGTTTGAATGTGTTTGACATTCATTTGATTCCATCAGCTTTGTAGAATATCTTTGACTTTCAATTGATTCAAATAGTTTTGTTTGAATGTGTTTGACTTTCATTTGATTCAATTAGCTTTGTAGAATGTATTTGACTTTCATTTGATTTATATAGCTTTGTTTGAATTGCTTGACTTTCATCTGATTCAATTAGCTTTGTTTGAATGTGTGTGACTTTCATTTGATTCAATTAGCTTTGTTGAATGTATTTGACTTTCATTTGATTCAAATAGCTTTGTTTGAATGCGTTTAACTTTCATTTGATTCAATTAGCTTTGTAGAATACATTTCACTTTCATTTAATTTAAACAACTTTGTTTGAATGTGTTTGACTTTCATTTGACTCAAATAGCTTTATTTGATTGCGTTTGACTTTCATTTGATACAATTAGCTTTGTAGAAACTTATTTGACTTTCATTTGATTCAAATAGCTTTGTTTGAATGTGTTTGACATTCATTTGATTCCATCAGCTTTGTAGAATATCTTTGACTTTCAATTGATTCAAATAGCTTTGTTTGAATGTGAATGACTTTCATTTGATTCAATTAGCTTGGTAGAATGTATTTGACTTTCTTTTGATTAAAATAGCTTTCGTTTGAATGTGCTTGACTTTCATCTGATTCAATTAGCTTTGTTTGAATGTGTGTGACTTTCATTTGATTCAATTAGCTTTGTTGAATGTATTTGACTTTCATTTGATTCAAATAGCTTTGTTTGAATGCGTTTAACTTTCATTTGATTCAATTAGCTTTGTAGAATACATTTCACTTTCATTTAATTTAAACACTTTGTTTGAATGTGTTTGACTTTCATTTGACTCAAATAGCTTTATTTGATTGCGTTTGACTTTCATTTGATACAATTAGCTTTGTAGAATGTATTTGACTTTCATTTAATTCAATAGCTTTGTTTGAATGTGTTTGACTTTCATTTGATTCAAATAGCTTTGTTTGAATGTGTTTGACTTTCATTTGATGCAATTAGCTTTGTAGAATGTATTTGAATTTCATTTGATTAAAATAGCTTTGTTTGAATGTGCTTGACTTTCATTTTATTCAATTAGCTTTGTTTGAATGTGTTTGACTTTCATTTGATTCAATTAGCTTTGTTTGAATGTGTTTGACTATCATTTGATTCAATTAGCTTTGTAGAATGTATTTGACTCTCAATTGATTCAAATAGCTTTGTTTGAATTGCGTTTAACTTTCATTTGATTCAATTAGCTTTGTAGAATACATTTCACTTTCATTTAATTTAAACAACTTTGTTTGAATGTGTTTGACTTTCATTTGACTCAAATAGCTTTATTTGATTGCGTTTGACTTTCAATATGATACAATTAGCTTTGTAGAAACTTATTTGACTTTCATTTGATTCAAATAGCTTTTGTTTGAATGTGTTTGACATTCATTTGATTCCATCAGCTTTGTAGAATATCTTTGACTTTCAATTGATTCAAATAGCTTTGTTTGAATGTGTTTGACTTTCATTTGATTTAATTAGCTTTGTAGAATGTATTTGACTTTCATTTGATTCAAAAAGCTTTGTTTGAAATGTGTTTGACTTTCATTTGATTCAATTAGCTTTGTAGAATGTATTTGACTTTCATTTGATTAATATAGCTTTGTTTGAATGTGCTTGACTTTCATCTGATTCGATTAGCTTTGTTTGAATGTGTGTGACTTTCATTTGATTCAATTAGCTTTGTTGAATGTATTTGACTTTCATTTGATTCAAATAGCTTTGTTTGAATGCGTTTAACTTTGCATTTGATTCAATTAGCTTTGTAGAATACATTTCACTTTCATTTAATTTAAACAACTTTGTTTGAATGTGTTTGACTTTCATTTGACTCAAATAGCTTTATTTGATTGCGTTTGACTTTCATTTGATACAATTAGCTTTGTAGAACGTATTCGACTTTTATTTGATTCAAATAGCTTTGTTTGAATTGTGATTCAATTAGCTTTGTAGAATGTTTTTGACTTTCATTTGATTAAAATAGCTTTGTTTGAATGTGCTTGACTTTCATTTTATTCAATTAGCTTTGTTTAATGTGTTTGACTTTCATTTGATTCAATTAGCTTTGTTTGAATGTGTTTGACTATCATTTGATTCAATTAGCTTTGTAGAATGTATTTGACTCTCATTTGATTCAATAGCTTTGTTTGAATGCGTTTAACTTTCATTTGATTTAATTAGCTTTGTAGAATACATTTCACTTTCATTTAATTTAAACAACTTTGTTTGAATGTGTTTGTCTTTCATTTGACTTAAATAGCTTTATTTGATTGCGTTTGACTTTCATTGGATACAATTAGCTTTGTAGAACTTATTTAACTTTCATTTGATTCAAATAGATTTGTTTGAATGTGTTTGACATTCATTTGATTCCATCAGCATTGTAGAATATCTTTGACTTTCAAGTGATTCAAATAGCTTTGTTTGAATGTGTTTGACTTTCATTCGATTCAATTAGCTTTGTAGAATGTATTTAACTTTCATTTGATTCAAATAGCTTTGTTTGAATGTGTTTGACTTTCATTTGATTCAATTAGCTTTCTAGAATGTATTTGACTTTCATTTGATTAATATAGCTTTGTTTGAATGTGCTTGACTTTCATTTGATTCAATTAGCTTCGTTTGAATGTGTTTGACTTTCATTTGATTCAATTAGCTTTCTTGAATGTATTTGACTTTCATTTGATTCAATTAGCTTTGTTTGAATGTTTTTGACTTTCATCTGATTCAATTAGCTTTTGTTTGAATGTGTGTGACTTTCATTTGATTCAATTAGCTTTGTTGAATGTATTTGACTTTCATTTGATTTAAATAGCTTTGTTTGAATGCGTTTAACTTTCATTTGACTCAAATAGCTTTATTTGATTGCGTTTGACTTTCATTTGATACAATTAGCTTTGTAGAACTTATTTGACTTTCATTTGATTCAAATAGCTTTGTTTGAATGTGTTTGACATTCATTTGATTCCATCAGCTTTGTAGAATATCTTTGACTTTCAATTGATTCAAATAGTTTTGTTTGAATGTGTTTGACTTTCATTTGATTCAATTAGCTTTGTAGAATGTATTTGACTTTCATTTGATTTATATAGCTTTGTTTGAATGTGCTTGACTTTCATCTGATTCAATTAGCTTTGTTTGAATGTGTGTGACTTTCATTTGATTCAATTAGCTTTGTTGAATGTATTTGACTTTCATTTATTCAAATAGCTTTGTTTGAATGCGTTTAACTTTCATTTGATTCAATTAGCTTTGTAGAATACATTTCACTTTCATTTAATTTAAACAACTTTGTTTGAATGTGTTTTGACTTTCATTTGACTCAAATAGCTTTATTTGATTGCGTTTAACTTTCATTTGATACAATTAGCTTTGTAGAACTTATTTGACTTTCATTTGATTCAAATAGCTTTGTTTGAATGTGTTTGACATTCATTTGATTCCATCAGCTTTGTAGAATATCTTTGACTTTCAATTGATTCAAATAGCTTTGTTTGAATGTGAATGACTTTCATTTGATTCAATTAGCTTGGTAGAATGTATTTGACTTTCTTTTGATTAAAATAGCTTCGTTTGAATGTGCTTGACTTTCATCTGATTCAATTAGCTTTGTTTGAATGTGTGTGACTTTCATTTGATTCAATTAGCTTTGTTGAATGTATTTGACTTTCATTTGATTCAAATAGCTTTGTTTGAATGCGTTTAACTTTCATTTGATTCAATTAGCTTTGTAGAATACATTTCACTTTCATTTAATTTAAACAACTTTGTTTGAATGTGTTTGACTTTCATTTGACTCAAATAGCTTTATTTGATTGCGTTTGACTTTCATTTGATACAATTAGCTTTGTAGAACGTATTTGACTTTCATTTGATTCAAATAGCTTTGTTTGAATGTGTTTGACTTTCATTTGATTCAATTAGCTTTGTAGAATGTATTTGAATTTCATTTGATTAAAATAGCTTTGTTTGAATGTGCTTGACTTTCATTTTATTCAATTAGCTTTGTTTGAATGTATTTGACTTTCATTTGATTCAATTAGCTTTGTTTGAATGTGTTTGACTATCATTTGATTCAATTAGCTTTGTAGAATGTATTTGACTCTCAATTGATTCAAATAGCTTTGTTTGAATGCGTTTAACTTTCATTTGATTCAATTAGCTTTGTAGAATACATTTCACTTTCATTTAATTTAAACAACTTTGTTTGAATGTGTTTGACTTTCATTTGACTCAAATAGCTTTATTTGATTGCGTTTGACTTTCATTTGATACAATTAGCTTTGTAGAACTTATTTGACTTTCATTTGATTCAAATAGCTTTGTTTGAATGTGTTTGACATTCATTTTGATTCCATCAGCTTTGTAGAATATCTTTGACTTTCAATTGATTCAAATAGCTTTGTTTGAATGTGTTTGACTTTCATGATTTGATTGCTAGAATTAGCTTTGTTTGATTAAATGTTTTTTGAATGACTTTCATTTGATATTCAATTAGCTTTGTGAATGTATTTGACTTTCATTTTGACTTTCAAAAAAGCTTTTGATTGTGTCATTGATAATAGTTTGACTTTGACTTTCATTTGATAATGCAAATTATGCTTTTGTTAGAATGTGTATTTGACTTTCATTTGATTAATATAGCTTTTGTTTTTGAATGTGCTTGACTTTCATCTGATTCGATTAGCTTTGTTTGAATGTGTGTGACTTTCATTTGATTCAATTAGCTTTTTTTGAATGTGTTTGACTATTTTGTATTGCTTTTATCATTTGATTCAAAATAGCTTTGTTTGAATGCGTTTAACTTTCATTTGATTCAATTAGCTTTGTAGAATACATTTCACTTTCATTTAATTTAAACAACTTTGTTTGAATGTGTTTGACTTTCATTTGACTCAAATAGCTTTATTTGATTGCGTTTGACTTTCATTTGATACAATTAGCTTTGTAGAACGTATTTGACTTTCATTTGATTCAAATAGCTTTGTTTGAATGTGTTTGACTTTCATTTGATTCAATTAGCTTTGTAGAATGTATTTGACTTTCATTTGATTAAAATAGCTTTGTTTTGAATGTGCTTGACTTTCATTTCATTATGTGAATGTATGCTTCATTTGATTAAAGCTTTGTTTGAATGTGTTTGACTTTCATTTGATTCAATTAGCTTTGTTTGAATGTGTGTGACTTTCATTTGATTCAATTAGCTTTGTTGAATGTATTTGACTTTCATTTGATTCAAATAGCTTTGTTTGAATGCGTTTAACTTTCATTTGATTCAATTAGCTTTGTAGAATACATTTCACTTTCATTTAATTTAAACAACTTTGTTTGAATGTGTTTGACTTTCATTTGACTCAAATAGCTTTATTTGATTGCGTTTGACTTTCATTTGATACAATTAGCTTTGTAGAACTTATTTGACTTTCATTTGATTCAAATAGCTTTGTTTGAATGTGTTTGACTTTCATTTGATTCAATTAGCTTTGAATGTATTTGACTTTCATTTGATTCTTGACTTTGCTTTGTTTGAATGTGTTTGACTTTTCATTTGATTCAATTAGCTTTGTTTGAATGTGTTTGACTTCATTTGATTCAATTAGCTTAGAATGTATTTGACTTCATTTGAGCTTCTTTGAGCTTTGTTTGAATGTGTTTGACTTTCATTTGATTCAATTAGCTTTGTACTTTCATTTGATTCTTTGTTTGAACTTTCATTTGATTCAATTAGCTTTGTTGAATGTATTTGACTTGATTTAAATAGCTTTGTTTGAATGCGTTTGACTTTCATTTGATTCAATTAGCTTTGTTTGAATGTATTTGACTTTCATTTGATTCAATTAGCTTTGTTTGAATGTTGACTTTCATCTGATTCATTAGCTTTGTTTGAATGTGTGTGACTTTCATTTGATTCAATTAGCTTTGTTGAATGTATTTGACTTTCATTTGATTTAAAATAGCTTTGTTTGAATGCGTTTAACTTTCATTTGATTCAATTAGCTTTGTAGAATACATTTCACTTTCATTTAATTTAAACAACTTTGTTTGAATGTGTTTGACTTTCATTTGACTCAAATAGCTTTATTTGATTGCGTTTGACTTTCATTTGATACAATTAGCTTTGTAGAACGTATTTGACTTTCATTTGATTCAAATAGCTTTGTTTGAATGTGTTTCACTTTCATTTGATTCAATTAGCTTTGTAGAATGTATTTGAATTTCATTTGATTAAAATAGCTTTGTTTGAATGTGCTTGACTTACATTTTATTCAATTAGCTTTGTTTGAATGTATTTGACTTTCATTTGATTCAATTAGCTTTGTTTGAATGTGTTTGACTATCATTTGATTCAATTAGCTTTGTAGAATGTATTTGACTCTCAATTGATTCAAATAGCTTTGTTTGAATGCGTTTAACTTTCATTTGATTCAATTAGCTTTGTAGAATACATTTCACTTTCATTTAATTTAAACAACTTTGTTTGAATGTGTTTGACTTTCATTTGACTCAAATAGCTTTATTTGATTGCGTTTGACTTTCATATGATACAATTAGCTTTGTAGAAACAATTTGACTTTCATTTGATTCAAATAGCTTTGTTTGAATGTGTTTGACATTCATTTGATTCCATCAGCTTTGTAGAATATCTTTGACTTTCAATTGATTCAAATAGCTTTGTTTGAATGTGTTTGACTTTCATTTGATTTAATTAGCTTTGTAGAATGTATTTGACTTTCATTTGATTCAAAAAGCTTTGTTTGAATGTGTTTGACTTTCATTTGATTCAATTAGCTTTGTAGAATGTATTTGACTTTCATTTGATTAATATAGCTTTGTTTGAATGTGCTTGACTTTCATCTGATTCGATTAGCTTTGTTTGAATGTGTGTGACTTTCATTTGATTCAATTAGCTTTGTTGAATGTATTTGACTTTCATTTGATTCAAATAGCTTTGTTTGAATGCGTTTAACTTTCATTTGATTCAATTAGCTTTGTAGAATACATTTCACTTTCATTTAATTTAAACAACTTTGTTTGAATGTGTTTGACTTTCATTTGACTCAAATAGCTTTATTTGATTGCGTTTGACTTTCATTTGATACAATTAGCTTTGTAGAACGTATTCGACTTTTATTTGATTCAAATAGCTTTGTTTGAATGTGTTTGACTTTCATTTGATTCAATTAGCTTTGTAGAATGTTTTTGACTTTCATTTGATTAAAATAGCTTTGTTTGAATGTGCTTGACTTTCATTTTATTCAATTAGCTTTGTTTAATGTGTTTGACTTTCATTTGATTCAATTAGCTTTGTTTGAATGTGTTTGACTATCATTTGATTCAATTAGCTTTGTAGAATGTATTTGACTCTCATTTGATTCAAATAGCTTTGTTAGAATGCGTTTAACTTTCATTTGATTTAATTAGCTTTGTAGAATACATTTCACTTTCATTTAATTTAAACAACTTTGTTTGAATGTGTTTGTCTTTCATTTGACTTAAATAGCTTTATTTGATTGCGTTTGACTTTCATTGGATACAATTAGCTTTGTAGAACTTATTTAACTTTCATTTGATTCAAATAGATTTGTTTGAATGTGTTTGACATTCATTTGATTCCATCAGCATTGTAGAATATCTTTGACTTTCAAGTGATTCAAATAGCTTTGTTTGAATGTGTTTGACTTTCATTCGATTCAATTAGCTTTGTAGAATGTATTTAACTTTCATTTGATTCAAATAGCTTTGTTTGAATGTGTTTGACTTTCATTTGATTCAATTAGCTTTCTAGAATGTATTTGACTTTCATTTGATTAATATAGCTTTGTTTGAATGTGCTTGACTTTCATTTGATTCAATTAGCTTCGTTTGAATGTGTTTGACTTTCATTTGATTCAATTAGCTTTCTTGAATGTATTTGACTTTCATTTGATTCAATTAGCTTTGTTTGAATGTTTTTGACTTTCATCTGATTCAATTAGCTTTGTTTGAATGTGTGTGACTTTCATTTGATTCAATTAGCTTTGTTGAATGTATTTGACTTTCATTTGATTTAAATAGCTTTGTTTGAATGCGTTTAACTTTCATTTGACTCAAATAGCTTTATTTGATTGCGTTTGACTTTCATTTGATACAATTAGCTTTGTAGAACTTATTTGACTTTCATTTGATTCAAATAGCTTTGTTTGAATGTGTTTGACATTCATTTGATTCCATCAGCTTTGTAGAATATCTTTGACTTTCAATTGATTCAAATAGTTTTGTTTGAATGTGTTTGACTTTCATTTGATTCAATTAGCTTTGTAGAATGTATTTGACTTTCATTTGATTTATATAGCTTTGTTTGAATCTGCTTGACTTTCATCTGATTCAATTAGCTTTGTTTGAATGTGTGTGACTTTCATTTGATTCAATTAGCTTTGTTGAATGTATTTGACTTTCATTTGATTCAAATAGCTTTGTTTGAATGCGTTTAACTTTCATTTGATTCAATTAGCTTTGTAGAATACATTTCACTTTCATTTAATTTAAACAACTTTGTTTGAATGTGTTTGACTTTCATTTGACTCAAATAGCTTTATTTGATTGCGTTTGACTTTCATTTGATACAATTAGCTTTGTAGAACTTATTTGACTTTCATTTGATTCAAATAGCTTTGTTTGAATGTGTTTGACATTCATTTGATTCCATCAGCTTTGTAGAATATCTTTGACTTTCAATTGATTCAAATAGCTTTGTTTGAATGTGAATGACTTTCATTTGATTCAATTAGCTTGGTAGAATGTATTTGACTTTCTTTTGATTAAAATAGCTTCGTTTGAATGTGCTTGACTTTCATCTGATTCAATTAGCTTTGTTTGAATGTGTGTGACTTTCATTTGATTCAATTAGCTTTGTTGAATGTATTTGACTTTCATTTGATTCAAATAGCTTTGTTTGAATGCGTTTAACTTTCATTTGATTCAATTAGCTTTGTAGAATACATTTCACTTTCATTTAATTTAAACAACTTTGTTTGAATGTGTTTGACTTTCATTTGACTCAAATAGCTTTATTTGATTGCGTTTGACTTTCATTTGATACAATTAGCTTTGTAGAATGTATTTGACTTTCATTTAATTCAAATAGCTTTGTTTGAATGTGTTTGACTTTCATTTGATTCAAATAGCTTTGTTTGAATGTGTTTGACTTTCATTTGATGCAATTAGCTTTGTAGAATGTATTTGAATTTCATTTGATTAAAATAGCTTTGTTTGAATGTGCTTGACTTTCATTTTATTCAATTAGCTTTGTTTGAATGTGTTTGACTTTCATTTGATTCAATTAGCTTTGTTTGAATGTGTTTGACTATCATTTGATTCAATTAGCTTTGTAGAATGTATTTGACTCTCAATTGATTCAAATAGCTTTGTTTGAATGCGTTTAACTTTCATTTGATTCAATTAGCTTTGTAGAATACATTTCACTTTCATTTAATTTAAACAACTTTGTTTGAATGTGTTTGACTTTCATTTGACTCAAATAGCTTTATTTGATTGCGTTTGACTTTCATATGATACAATTAGCTTTGTAGAACTTATTTGACTTTCATTTGATTCAAATAGCTTTGTTTGAATGTGTTTGACATTCATTTGATTCCATCAGCTTTGTAGAATATCTTTGACTTTCAATTGATTCAAATAGCTTTGTTTGAATGTGTTTGACTTTCATTTGATTTAATTAGCTTTGTAGAATGTATTTGACTTTCATTTGATTCAAAAAGCTTTGTTTGAATGTGTTTGACTTTC
Organism: Chenopodium quinoa; assembly: GCF_001683475.1. Lineage (NCBI taxonomy): Eukaryota > Viridiplantae > Streptophyta > Magnoliopsida > Caryophyllales > Amaranthaceae > Chenopodium > Chenopodium quinoa. Next base: position 26,868 of record NW_018742518.1, read on the forward strand.
ATTTGATTCAATTAGCTTTGTAGAATGTATTTGACTTTCATTTGATTAATATAGCTTTGTTTGAATGTGCTTGACTTTCATCTGATTCGATTAGCTTTGTTTGAATGTGTGTGACTTTCATTTGATTCAATTAGCTTTGTTGAATGTATTTGACTTTCATTTGATTCAAATAGCTTTGTTTGAATGCGTTTAACTTTGATTTGATTCAATTAGCTTTGTAGAATACATTTCACTTTCATTTAATTTAAACAACTTTGTTTGAATGTGTTTGACTTTCATTTGACTCAAATAGCTTTATTTGATTGCGTTTGACTTTCATTTGATACAATTAGCTTTGTAGAACGTATTCGACTTTTATTTGATTCAAATAGCTTTGTTTGAATGTATTCAATTAGCTTTGTAGAATGTTTTTGACTTTCATTTGATTAAAATAGCTTTGTTTGAATGTGCTTGACTTTCATTTTATTCAATTAGCTTTGTTTAATGTGTTTGACTTTCATTTGATTCAATTAGCTTTGTTTGAATGTGTTTGACTATCATTTGATTCAATTAGCTTTGTAGAATGTATTTGACTCTCATTTGATTCAAATAGCTTTGTTTGAATGCGTTTAACTTTCATTTGATTTAATTAGCTTTGTAGAATACATTTCACTTTCATTTAATTTAAACAACTTTGTTTGAATGTGTTTGTCTTTCATTTGACTTAAATAGCTTTATTTGATTGCGTTTGACTTTCATTGGATACAATTAGCTTTGTAGAACTTATTTAACTTTCATTTGATTCAAATAGATTTGTTTGAATGTGTTTGACATTCATTTGATTCCATCAGCATTGTAGAATATCTTTGACTTTCAAGTGATTCAAATAGCTTTGTTTGAATGTGTTTGACTTTCATTCGATTCAATTAGCTTTGTAGAATGTATTTAACTTTCATTTGATTCAAATAGCTTTGTTTGAATGTGTTTGACTTTCATTTGATTCAATTAGCTTTCTAGAATGTATTTGACTTTCATTTGATTAATATAGCTTTGTTTGAATGTGCTTGACTTTCATTTGATTCAATTAGCTTCGTTTGAATGTGTTTGACTTTCATTTGATTCAATTAGCTTTCTTGAATGTATTTGACTTTCATTTGATTCAATTAGCTTTGTTTGAATGTTTTTGACTTTCATCTGATTCAATTAGCTTTGTTTGAATGTGTGTGACTTTCATTTGATTCAATTAGCTTTGTTGAATGTATTTGACTTTCATTTGATTTAAATAGCTTTGTTTGAATGCGTTTAACTTTCATTTGACTCAAATAGCTTTATTTGATTGCGTTTGACTTTCATTTGATACAATTAGCTTTGTAGAACTTATTTGACTTTCATTTGATTCAAATAGCTTTGTTTGAATGTGTTTGACATTCATTTGATTCCATCAGCTTTGTAGAATATCTTTGACTTTCAATTGATTCAAATAGTTTTGTTTGAATGTGTTTGACTTTCATTTGATTCAATTAGCTTTGTAGAATGTATTTGACTTTCATTTGATTTATATAGCTTTGTTTGAATGTGCTTGACTTTCATCTGATTCAATTAGCTTTGTTTGAATGTGTGTGACTTTCATTTGATTCAATTAGCTTTGTTGAATGTATTTGACTTTCATTTTATTCAAATAGCTTTGTTTGAATGCGTTTAACTTTCATTTGATTCAATTAGCTTTGTAGAATACATTTCACTTTCATTTAATTTAAACAACTTTGTTTGAATGTGTTTGACTTTCATTTGACTCAAATAGCTTTATTTGATTGCGTTTGACTTTCATTTGATACAATTAGCTTTGTAGAACTTATTTGACTTTCATTTGATTCAAATAGCTTTGTTTGAATGTGTTTGACATTCATTTGATTCCATCAGCTTTGTAGAATATCTTTGACTTTCAATTGATTCAAATAGCTTTGTTTGAATGTGAATGACTTTCATTTGATTCAATTAGCTTGGTAGAATGTATTTGACTTTCTTTTGATTAAAATAGCTTCGTTTGAATGTGCTTGACTTTCATCTGATTCAATTAGCTTTGTTTGAATGTGTGTGACTTTCATTTGATTCAATTAGCTTTGTTGAATGTATTTGACTTTCATTTGATTCAAATAGCTTTGTTTGAATGCGTTTAACTTTCATTTGATTCAATTAGCTTTGTAGAATACATTTCACTTTCATTTAATTTAAACAACTTTGTTTGAATGTGTTTGACTTTCATTTGACTCAAATAGCTTTATTTGATTGCGTTTGACTTTCTTTTGATACAATTAGCTTTGTAGAACGTATTTGACTTTCATTTGATTCAAATAGCTTTGTTTGAATGTGTTTGACTTTCATTTGATTCAATTAGCTTTGTAGAATGTATTTGAATTTCATTTGATTAAAATAGCTTTGTTTGAATGTGCTTGACTTTCATTTTATTCAATTAGCTTTGTTTGAATGTATTTGACTTTCATTTGATTCAATTAGCTTTGTTTGAATGTGTTTGACTATCATTTGATTCAATTAGCTTTGTAGAATGTATTTGACTCTCAATTGATTCAAATAGCTTTGTTTGAATGCGTTTAACTTTCATTTGATTCAATTAGCTTTGTAGAATACATTTCACTTTCATTTAATTTAAACAACTTTGTTTGAATGTGTTTGACTTTCATTTGACTCAAATAGCTTTATTTGATTGCGTTTGACTTTCATTTGATACAATTAGCTTTGTAGAACTTATTTGACTTTCATTTGATTCAAATAGCTTTGTTTGAATGTGTTTGACATTCATTTGATTCCATCAGCTTTGTAGAATATCTTTGACTTTCAATTGATTCAAATAGCTTTGTTTGAATGTGTTTGACTTTCATTTGATTCAATTAGCTTTGTAGAATGTATTTGACTTTCATTTGATTAATATAGCTTTGTTTGAATGTGCTTGACTTTCATCTGATTCAATTAGCATTGTTTGAATGTGTGTGACTTTCATTTGATTCAATTAGCTTTGTTGAATGTATTTGACTTTCATTTGATTCAATTAGCTTTGTTTAGATTTGTAGAATACATTTCACTTTCATTTAACTTAAACAACTTTGTTTGAATGTGTTTGTCTTTCATTTGACTTAAATAGCTTTATTTGATTGCGTTTGACTTTCATTTGATACAATTAGCTTTGTAGAACGTATTTGACTTTCATTTGATTCAAATAGCTGTGTTTGAATGTGTTTGACTTTCATTTGATTCAATTAGCTTTGTAGAATGTATTTGACTTTCATTTGATTAAAATAGCTTTGTTTTAATGTGCTTGACTTTCATTTGATTCAATTAGCTTTGTTTGAATGTGTTTGACTTTCATTTGATTCAATTAGCTTTTTTTGAATGTGTTTGACTATCATTTGATTCAATTAGCTTTGTAGAATATATTTGACTCTCATTTGATTCAAATAGCTTTGTTTGAATGCGTTTAACTTTCATTTGATTCAATTAGCTTTGTAGAATACATTTCACTTTCATTTAATTTAAACAACTTTGTTTGAATGTGTTTGACTTTCATTTGACTCAAATAGCTTTATTTGATTGCGTTTGACTTTCATTTGATACAATTAGCTTTGTAGAACGTATTTGACTTTCATTTGATTCAAATAGCTGTGTTTGAATGTGTTTGACTTTCATTTGATTCAATTAGCTTTGTAGAATGTATTTGACTTTCATTTGATTAAAATAGCTTTGTTTTAATGTGCTTGATTTCATTTTATTCAATTAGCTTTGTTTGAATGTGTTTGACTTTCATTTGATTCAATTAGCTTTGTTTGAATGTGTTTGACTATCATTTGATTCAATTAGCTTTGTAGAATGTATTTGACTCACATTTGATTCAAATAGCTTTGTTTGAATGCGTTAAACTTTCATTTGATTCAATTAGCTTTGTAGAATACATTTCACTTTTATTTAATTTAAATAACTTTGTTTGAATGTGTTTGACTTTCATTTGACTCAAATAGCTTTATTTGATTGTGTTTGACTTTCATTTGATACAATTAGCTTTGTTGAACGTATTTGACTTTCATTTGATTCAAATAGCTTTGTTTGAATGTGTTTGACTTTCATTTGATTCAATTAGCTTTTTAGAATGTATTTGACTTTCATTTGATTAAAATAGCTTTGTTTGAATGTGCTTGACTTTCATTTTATTCAATTAGCTTTGTTTGAATGTGTTTGACTTTCATTTGATTCAATTAGCTTTGTTTGAATGTGTTTGACTATCATTTGATTCAATTAGCTTTGTAGAATGTATTTGACTCTCATTTGATTCAAATAGCTATGTTTGAATGCGTTTAACTTTCATTTGATTCAAATAGCTTTGTTTGAATGTGTTTGACTTTCATTTGATTCAATTAGCTTTGTAGAATGTATTTGACTTTCATTTGATTAATATAGCTTTGTTTGAATGTGCTTGACTTTCATTTGATTCAATTAGCTTTGTTGAATGTATTTGACTTTCATTTGATTTAAATAGCTTTGTTTGAATGCGTTTGACTTTCATTTGATTCAATTAGCTTTGTTGAATGTATTTGACTTTCATTTGATTCAATTAGCTTTGTTTGAATGTTTTTGACTTTCATCTGATTCTATTAGCTTTGTCTGAATGTGTGTGACTTTCATTTGATTCAATTAGCTTTGTTGAATGTATTTGACTTTCATTTGATTTAAATAGCTTTGTTTGAATGCTTTTGACTTTCATTTGATTCAATTAGCTTTGTAGAATACATTTCACTTTCATTTAATTTAAACAACTTTGTTTGAATGTGTTTGACTTTCATTTGACTCAAATAGCTTTATTTGATTGCGTTTGACTTTCATTTGATACAATTAGCTTTGTAGAATGTATTTGACTTTCATTTAATTCAAATAGCTTTGTTTGAATGTGTTTGACTTTCATTTGATTCAAATAGCTTTGTTTGAATGTGTTTGACTTTCATTTGATGCAATTAGCTTTGTAGAATGTATTTGAATTTCATTTGATTAAAATAGCTTTGTTTGAATGTGCTTGACTTTCATTTTATTCAATTAGCTTTGTTTGAATGTGTTTGACTTTCATTTGATTCAATTAGCTTTGTTTGAATGTGTTTGACTATCATTTGATTCAATTAGCTTTGTAGAATGTATTTGACTCTCAATTGATTCAAATAGCTTTGTTTGAATGCGTTTAACTTTCATTTGATTCAATTAGCTTTGTAGAATACATTTCACTTTCATTTAATTTAAACAACTTTGTTTGAATGTGTTTGACTTTCATTTGACTCAAATAGCTTTATTTGATTGCGTTTGACTTTCATATGATACAATTAGCTTTGTAGAACTTATTTGACTTTCATTTGATTCAAATAGCTTTGTTTGAATGTGTTTGACATTCATTTGATTCCATCAGCTTTGTAGAATATCTTTGACTTTCAATTGATTCAAATAGCTTTGTTTGAATGTGTTTGACTTTCATTTGATTTAATTAGCTTTGTAGAATGTATTTGACTTTCATTTGATTCAAAAAGCTTTGTTTGAATGTGTTTGACTTTCATTTGATTCAATTAACTTTGTAGAATGTATTTGACTTTCATTTGATTAATATAGCTTTGTTTGAATGTGCTTGACTTTCATCTGATTCGATTAGCTTTGTTTGAATGTGTGTGACTTTCATTTGATTCAATTAGCTTTGTTGAATGTATTTGACTTTCATATGATTCAAATAGCTTTGTTTGAATGCGTTTAACTTTCATTTGATTCAATTAGCTTTGTAGAATACATTTCACTTTCATTTAATTTAAACAACTTTGTTTAAATGTGTTTGACTTTCATTTGACTCAAATAGCTTTATTTGATTGCGTTTGACTTTCATTTGATACAATTAGCTTTGTAGAACGTATTCGACTTTTATTTGATTCAAATAGCTTTGTTTGAATGTGTTTGACTTTCATTTTATTCAATTAGCTTTGTAGAATGTTTTTGACTTTCATTTGATTAAAATAGCTTTGTTTGAATGTGCTTGACTTTCATTTTATTCAATTAGCTTTGTTTAATGTGTTTGACTTTCATTTGATTCAATTAGCATTGTTTGAATGTGTTTGACTATCATTTGATTCAATTAGCTTTGTAGAATGTATTTGACTCTCATTTGATTCAAATAGCTTTGTTTGAATGCGTTTAACTTTCATTTGATTTAATTAGCTTTGTAGAATACATTTCACTTTCATTTAATTTAAACAACTTTGTTTGAATGTGTTTGTCTTTCATTTGACTTAAATAGCTTTATTTGATTGCGCTTGACTTTCATTGGATACAATTAGCTTTGTAGAACTTATTTAACTTTCATTTGATTCAAATAGATTTGTTTGAATGTGTTTGACATTCATTTGATTCCATCAGCATTGTAGAATATCTTTGACTTTCAAGTGATTCAAATAGCTTTGTTTGAATGTGTTTGACTTTCATTCGATTCAATTAGCTTTGTAGAATGTATTTAACTTTCATTTGATTCAAATAGCTTTGTTTGAATGTGTTTGACTTTCATTTGATTCAATTAGCTTTCTAGAATGTATTTGACTTTCATTTGATTAATATAGCTTTGTTTGAATGTGCTTGACTTTCATTTGATTCAATTAGCTTCGTTTGAATGTGTTTGACTTTCATTTGATTCAATTAGCTTTCTTGAATGTATTTGACTTTCATTTGATTCAATTAGCTTTGTTTGAATGTTTTTGACTTTCATCTGATTCAATTAGCTTTTTTTGAATGTGTGTGACTTTCATTTGATTCAATTAGCTTTGTTGAATGTATTTGACTTTCATTTGATTTAAATAGCTTTGTTTGAATGCGTTTAACTTTCATTTGACTCAAATAGCTTTATTTGATTGCGTTTGACTTTCATTTGATACAATTAACTTTGTAGAACTTATTTGCCTTTCATTTGATTCAAATAGCTTTGTTTGAATGTGTTTGACATTCATTTGATTCCATCAGCTTTGTAGAATATCTTTGACTTTCAATTGATTCAAATAGTTTTGTTTGAATGTGTTTGACTTTCATTTGATTCAATTAGCTTTGTAGAATGTATTTGACTTTCATTTGATTTATATAGCTTTGTTTGAATGTGCTTGACTTTCATCTGATTCAATTAGCTTTGTTTGAATGTGTGTGACTTTCATTTGATTCAATTAGCTTTGTTGAATGTATTTGACTTTCATTTGATTCAAATAGCTTTGTTTGAATGCGTTTAACTTTCATTTGATTCAATTAGCTTTGTAGAATACATTTCACTTTCATTTAATTTAAACAACTTTGTTTGAATGTGTTTGACTTTCATTTGACTCAAATAGCTTTTTTTGATTGCGTTTGACTTTCATTTGATACAATTAGCTTTGTAGAACTTATTTGACTTTCATTTGATTCAAATAGCTTTGTTTGAATGTGTTTGACATTCATTTGATTCCATCAGCTTTGTAGAATATCTTTGACTTTCAATTGATTCAAATAGCTTTGTTTGAATGTGAATGACTTTCATTTGATTCAATTAGCTTGGTAGAATGTATTTAACTTTCTTTTGATTAAAATAGCTTCGTTTGAATGTGCTTGACTTTCATCTGATTCAATTAGCTTTGTTTGAATGTGTGTGACTTTCATTTGATTCAATTAGCTTTGTTGAATGTATTTGACTTTCATTTGATTCAAATAGCTTTGTTTGAATGCGTTTAACTTTCATTTGATTCAATTAGCTTTGTAGAATACATTTCACTTTCATTTAATTTAAACAACTTTGTTTGAATGTGTTTGACTTTCATTTGACTCAAATAGCTTTATTTGATTGCGTTTGACTTTCATTTTGATACAATTAGCTTTGTAGAACGTATTTGACTTTCATTTGATTCAAATAGCTTTGTTTGAATGTGTTTGACTTTCATTTGATTCAATTAGCTTTGTAGAATGTATTTGAATTTCATTTGATTAAAATAGCTTTCTTTGAATGTGCTTGACTTTCATTTTATTCAATTAGCTTTGTTTGAATGTATTTGACTTTCATTTGATTCAATTAGCTTTGTTTGAATGTGTTTGACTATCATTTGATTCAATTAGCTTTGTAGAATGTATTTGACTCTCAATTGATTCAAATAGCTTTGTTTGAATGCGTTTAACTTTCATTTGATTCAATTAGCTTTGTAGAATACATTTCACTTTCATTTAATTTAATTTAAACAACTTTGTTTGAATGTGTTTGACTTTCATTTGACTCAAATAGCTTTATTTGATTGCGTTTGACTTTCATTTGATACAATTAGCTTTGTAGAACGTATTCGACTTTTATTTGATTCAAATAGCTTTGTTTGAATGTGTTTGACTTTCATTTGATTCAATTAGCTTTGTAGAATGTTTTTGACTTTCATTTGATTAAAATAGCTTTGTTTGAATGTGCTTGACTTTCATTTTATTCAATTAGCTTTGTTTAATGTGTTTGACTTTCATTTGATTCAATTAGCTTTGTTTGAATGTGTTTGACTATCATTTGATTCAATTAGCTTTGTAGAATACATTTCACTTTCATTTAATTTAAACAACTTTGTTTGAATGTGTTTGACTTTCATTTGACTCAAATAGCTTTATTTGATTGCGTTTGACTTTCATTTGATACAATTAGCTTTGTAGAACTTATTTGACTTTCATTTGATTCAAATAGCTTTGTTTGAATGTGTTTGACATTCATTTGATTCCATCAGCTTTGTAGAATATCTTTGACTTTCAATTGATTCAAATAGCTTTGTTTGAATGTGTTTGACTTTCATTTGATTTAATTAGCTTTGTAGAATGTATTTGACTTTCATTTGATTAATATAGCTTTGTTTGAATGTGCTTGACTTTCATCTGATTCAATTAGCATTGTTTGAATGTGTGTGACTTTCATTTGATTCAATTAGCTTTGTTGAATGTATTTGACTTTCATTTGATTCAATTAGCTTTGTTTAGATTTGTAGAATACATTTCACTTTCATTTAACTTAAACAACTTTGTTTGAATGTGTTTGTCTTTCATTTGACTTAAATAGCTTTATTTGATTGTGTTTGACTTTCATTGGATACAATTAGCTTTGTAGAACTTATTTAACTTTCATTTGATTCTAATTGCTTTGTTTGAATGTGTTTGACATTCATTTGATTCCATCAGCTTTGTAGAATATCTTTGACTTTCAATTGATTCAGATAGCTTTGTTTGAATGTGTTTGACTTTCATTTGATTCAATTAGCTTTGTAGAATGTATTTGACTTTCATTTGATTCAAATAGCTTTGTTTGAATGTGTTTGACTTTCATGTGATTCAATTAGCTTTGTAGAATGTATTTGACTTTCATTTGATTAATATAGCTTTGTTTGAATGTGTTTGACATTCATTTGATTCCATCAGCATTGTAGAATATCTTTGACTTTCAATTGATTCAAATAGCTTTGTTTGAATGTGTTTGACTTTCTTTCGATTCAATTAGCGTTGTAGAATGTATTTGACTTTCATTTGATTCAAAAAAGCTCTATTTGAATGTGTTTGACTTTCATTTGATTCAATTAGCTTTGTAGAATGTATTTTACTTTCATTTGATTAAAATAGCTTTGTTTGAATGTGCTTGACTTTCATTTGATTCAATTAGCTTCGTTTGAATGTGTTTGACTTTCATTTGATTCAATTAGCTTTGTTGAATGTATTTGACTTTCATTTGATTCAATTAGCTTTGTTTGAATGTTTTTGACTTTCATCTGATTTCAATTAGCTTTGTTTGAATGTGTGTGACTTTCATTTGATTCAATTAGCTTTGTTGAATGTATTTGACTTTCATTTGATTTAAATAGCTTTGTTTGAATGCGTTTAACTTTCATTTGACTTAAATAGCTTTATTTGATTGCGTTTCACTTTCATTTGATACAATTAGCTTTGTAGAACTTATTTGACTTTCATTTGATTCAAATAGCTTTGTTTGAATGTGTTTGACATTCATTTGATTCCATCAGCTTTGTAGAATATCTTTGACTTTCAATTGAATCAAATAGTTTTGTTTCAATGTTTTTGACTTTCATTTGATTCAATAAGCTTTGTAGAATGTATTTGACTTTCATTTGATTCAAATAGCTTTGTTTGAATGTGTTTGACTTTCATTTGATTCAATTAGCTTTGTAGAATGTATTTTACTTTCATTTGATTAAAATAGCTTTGTTTGAATGTGCTTGACTTTCATTTGATTCAATTAGCTTCGTTTGAATGTGTTTGACTTTCATTTGATTCTATTAGCTTTGTTGAATGTATTTGACTTTCATTTGATTCAATTAGCTTTGTTTGAATGTTTTTTTACTTTCATCTGATTCAATTAGCTTTGTTTGAATGTGTGTAACTTTCATTTGATTCAATTAGCTTTGTTGAATGTATTTGACTTGCATTTGATTTAAATAGCTTTGTTTGAATGCGTTTAACTTTCATTTGACTCAAATAGCTTTATTTGATTGCGTTTGACTTTCATTTGATACAATTAGCTTTGTAGAACTTATTTGACTTTCATTTGATTCAAATAGCTTTGTTTGAATGTGTTCGACATTCATTTGATTCCATCAGCTTTGTAGAATATCTTTGACTTTCAATTGATTCAAATAGTTTTGTTTGAATGTGTTTGACTTTCATTTGATTCAATTAGCTTTGTTTAAATGTGTTTGACTATCATTTGATTCAATTAGCTTTGTAGAATGTATTTGACTCTCATTTGATTCAAATAGCTATGTTTGAATACGTTTAACTTTCATTTGATTCAATTAGCTTTGTAGAATACATTTCACTTTCATTTAATTTAAACAACTTTGTTTGAATGTGTTTGACTTTCATTTGACTCAAATAGCTTTATTTGATTGCGTTTGACTTTCATTTGATACAATTAGCTTTGTAGAACTTATTTAACTTTCATTTGATTCAAATAGCTTTGTTTGAATATGTTTGACATTCATTTGATTCCATCAGCTTTGTAGAATATCTTTGACTTTCAATTGATTCAGATAGCTTTGTTTGAATGTGTTTGACTTTCATTTGATTCAATTAGCTTTGTAGAATGTATTTGACTTTCATTTGATTCAAATAGCTTTGTTTGAATGTGTTTGACTTTCATGTGATTCAATTAGCTTTGTAGAATGTATTTGACTTTCATTTGATTAATATAGCTTTATTTGAATGTGCTTGACTTTCATTTGATTCAATTAGCTTCGTTTGAATGTGTTTGACTTTCATTTGATTCAATTAGCTTTGTTTAAATGTGTTTGACTATCATTTGATTCAATTAGCTTTGTAGAATGTATTTGACTCTCATTTGATTCAAATAGCTTTGTTTGAATGCGTTTAACTTTCATTTGATTCAATTAGCTTTGTAGAATACATTTCACTTTCATTTAATTTAAACAACTTTGTTTGAATGTGTTTGACTTTCATTTGACTCAAATAGCTTTATTTGATTGCGTTTGACTTTCATTTGATACAATTAGCTTTGTTGAACTTATTTAACTTTCATTTGATTCAAATAGCTTTGTTTGAATGTGTTTGACATTCATTTGATTCCATCAGCTTTGAAGAATATCTTTGACTTTCAATTGATTCAGATAGCTTTGTTTGAATGTGTTTGACTTTCATTTGATTCAATTAGCTTTGTAAAATGTATTTGACTTTCATTTGATTCAAATAGCTTTGTTTGAATGTGTTTGACTTTCATGTGATTCAATTAGCTTTGTAGAATGTATTTGACTTTCATTTGATTAATATAGCTTTGTTTGAATGTGTTTGACATTCATTTGATTCCAACAGCATTGTAGAATATCTTTGACTTTCAATTGATTCAAATAGCTTTGTTTGAATGTGTTTGACTTTCATTCGATTCAATTAGCTTTGTAGAATGTATTTGACTTTCATTTGATTCAAATAGCTCTGTTTGAATGTGTTTGACTTTCATTTGATTCAATTAGCTTTGTAGAATGTATTTTACTTTCATTTGATTAAAATAGCTTTGTTTGAATGTGCTTGACTTTCATTTGATTCAATTAGCTTCGTTTGAATGTGTTTTACTTTCATTTGATTCAATTAGCTTTGTTGAATGTATTTGACTTTCATTTGATTCAATTAGCTTTGTTTGAATATTTTTGACTTTCATCTGATTCAATTAGCTTTGTTTGAATGTGTGTGACTTTCATTTGATTCAATTAGCTTTGTTGAATGTATTTGACTTTCATTTGATTTAAATAGCTTTGTTTGAATGCGTTTAACTTTCATTTGACTCAAATAGCTTTATTTGATTGTGTTTGACTTTCATTTGATACAATTAGCTTTTGTAGAACTTATTTGACTTTCATTTGATTCAAATAGCTTTGTTTGAATGTGTTTGACATTCATTTGATTCATCAGCTTTGTAGAATATCTTTGACTTTTCAATTGATTCAAATAGTTTTGTTTGAATGTATTTGACTTTCATTGATTCAATTAGCTTTGTTTGAATGTTTTTTACTTTCATCTGATTCAATTAGCTTTGTTTGAATGTGTGTGACTTTCATTTGATTCAATTAGCTTTGTTGAATGTATTTGACTTTCATTTGATTTAAATAGCTTTGTTTGTATGCGTTTAACTTTCATTTGATTCAATTAGCTTTGTAGAATACATTTAACTTTCATTTAATTTAAACAACTTTGTTTGAATGTGTTTGACTTTCATTTGACTCAAATAGCTTTATTTGATTGTGTTTGACTTTCATTTGATACAATTAGCTTGTAGAACGTATTTGACTTTCATTTTCTTCAAATACCTTTGTTTGAATGTGTTTGACTTTCATTTGATTCTATTAGCTTTGTAGAATGTATTTGACTTTCATTTGATTAAATAGCTTTGTTTGAATGTGCTTGACTTTCATTTTATTCAATTAGCTTTGTTTGAATGTATTTGACTTTCATTTGATTCAAATAGCTTTGTTTGAATGTGTTTGACTTTCATTTGATTCATTTAGTTTTGTAGAATGTATTCGACTTTCATTTGATTAATATAGCTTTATTTGAATGTGCTTGACTTTCATCTGATTCAATTAGCTTTGTTTGAATGTGTGTGACTTTCATTTGATTCAATTAGCTTTGTTGAATGTATTTTACTTTCATTTGATTCAAATAGCTTTGCTTGAATGCGTTTAACTTTCATTTGATTCAATTAGCGTTGTAGAATACATTTCACTTTCATTTAATTTAAACAACTTTGTTTGAATGTGTTTTACTTTCATTTGACTCAAATAGCTTTATTTGCGTTTGACTTTCATTTGATACAATTAGCTTTGTAGAACGTATTTGACTTTCATTTGATTCAAATAGCTTTGTTAGAATGTGTTTGACTTTCATTTGATTCAATTAGCTTTAGAATGTATTTGACTTTTATTTGATTAAAATAGCTTTGTTTGAATGTGCTTGACTTTCATTTTATTCAATTAGCTTTGTTTGAATGTGTTTGACTTTCATTTGATTCAATTAGCTTTGTTTGAATGTGTTTGACTATCATTTGATTGAATTAGCTTTGTAGAATGTATTTGACTCTCATTTGATTCAAATAGCTTTGTTTGAATGTGTTTAACTTTCATTTGATTCAATTAGCTTTGTAGAATACATTTCACTTTCATTTAATTTAAACAACTTTGTTTGAATGTATTTGACTTTCATTTGACTCAAATAGCTTTATTTGATTGCGTTTTACTTTCATTCGATTCAATTAGCTTTGTAGAATGTATTTGACTTTCATTTGATTCAAATAGCTTTGTTTGAATGTGTTTGACTTTCA
>NW_018742519.1:0-38985 GCF_001683475.1 Chenopodium quinoa
AATACTTAAAAAACTCGGCTTGTTTGACTGTTCTCCCAAAGCTTCCCAATCTCAATTATGGAAAGACATTCTTAAAGGTAGGTTGATTTTAGCCTCCGGTCTTAGGTTTTATAGGTAATGTTGCTACACATCTTTGTGGTATCATCATTGGGTGGGTGAAGGCCCTATTTATCTTCATATGCTTTTCTGCTGTTCCCCCATCTAAAGCTCATTGGACGGTTTTTTACACATCATTAAGGATGGAAGTTGGGATTTGGATAGTATTGCACACTTGCTACCTCCTGCTATTATTTCTCAAATTTTGGCAACCCCAATCTCTTCTATTTCAAATTCTGAGGATTTCATTCACTGGTCCTTCTTAAAGTCTGGTGAGTTCACCATTAAATCTTCTTATTTTTCCCTTATTTCATCCTCTTACTCTGATTTTTCCTTCTTTTCTGCGTGGAAGTTGCTATGGAAAATAACGGTGCCCTTGAAATATAGAATGCTCCTTTGGAATATAGTGCATAGTATTCTTCCTGTAGCCGAGAAATTATCTATCTTTCTCCCCAATATTTCCCCCTTATGTGCTCGTTGTGGTATGTACAATGAATCTCATTTGCATTTGTTTAGGGATTTTTTTTCCTCCATCCTTTGGAAGATATTTTCGCTAAACTTCCCCTTCCTATTGGATTTAATTTTCACTCCTTCTTTGATTTGGATTGGTATGGCTGGCTGAATTATAATCTTGAACTTGATAAGCATTGGAAAATGATATTCTCTATTGCCTTTGGCATATTTGGAGACAACGTAATACCACTGTTTTTGAACTCAAAATGTTTAATTCTCGTGTGGTGTTTAGTAGGTTCATTTTTGATTATCAATGCACTAATCATATCCTGCAGGGTAAGGCCATAGCTTCTAATGCTTCGAGTAGCTCAGGGGTCCATAACTCTTGGAATCCACCCCCCAAAGGGGTGGGTAAAGCTAAGCACGGATGGCTCCTGGTGCGTATAAATGTGGCTGCTGGAGGGGGAGTTGTTAGGAGGGATGATGGAACTTGGATAATGGGTTTTTCGGACAAGTACAATGCTGTTTCAGCTTTTGCAGCTGAACTATATGCTGTGAGGGAGGGTCTTGCTATGGTAAAACGACTCGAAAATGAAGGAGGTTGAATTAGAGGTGGATGCCTTGTCTGTCAGAGTGATGCTCAGAGCTGCTGGGAATAATATACATCATGAAATGGCAGCCGTTGTCAAGGATATTGAGGAGACTATAAGTTACTTTGATGTTTTCGAAATTATCCATGTTCAGAGAAACAACAATGATGTTCCTCATGAGCTTGCTGTCATTGGGTTGGAGATGGGTGTTGGACACCGTATTCACATGGCATGCCCTGATGTTGTCAAGCCTTACTACAATGCTGACCTTGCTGCTATTGTTGCTGCAGCACACGAGAACCAGGAGGAGCAGGAAGATTGAAGAGTCTCCTGCCACACCAACTCTCAGACTAAGTGGTTTAGTACTTCTGTTTTTTATTGCTTTTAGGAGGGGCACTGATGCTTGTTCTAGGCTTTTGATCTCTATTTTTCAGCTTATTAAGAGTTCAATCCTAGGCTGTTATGTATTAGCCTCGAATTTTGCAATCGGGCTGAGGCTATCTGTTGTTAAGTTTTTTGGTATTTGGTTTGTAAAACTCTATAATTAAGTTATAAATCGTCTTTTATGTGTAAAAAAAAAAAGAATACAGATTGGAATTTTTTACGCACAATCGACCGAACAACAATAAAACAACAATAAATTAAATAAACATAAAAACTTCAGTTCTTAATATTTTAACACATGAAAATCCCAAATTGCATCAATAACAAACATAACTAAATAAAATCGTAATAATTATATAGTCAAAATACTTTATACACTAGTAATATGAAATGCTAAAGTAAAAATTGTCTTAAGATTGTTATTAATACTATACGTAAACAATATTAAGAATTAAATAATTATATATCTAACATATAAAAAAAATTAAACATTACACATACCTTTGTACTTGATTCAAAATGTAATTATTATAACCCAAGCCCAACAAATTACGTTGTGTCCTTAAGACAATTTTGCTCCCTCTACAATACCCAAGGTTATTAAGCAATTGTCTCCGAGGATAGAACGGGTTTCGTTTCTTATAAAATGATATTGTAATTATAAGAAACCAACGAATAAACTAGATTAGAATGACCACAACTATATGCATGTACATTTAGAGAGAGTAATCATAAACTAATCTTCCATATCCATAAATCTAACAACTAACAACTATTTATAGACAAAGAACATGGATGAAAAGTTGCAAGTAATGAAAAGATACAATATCCATAATAACTAATGAATAGTTAATAATGAAATAATACAATTATCCACATTAAAAATTACCAATGAAAAGTTACAATTACCAAATATACAATCCAATAGTCATACAACACAACGAACTCTACATTAGATACGTAATTCTTCATTAATATAAAAAATATTTATAAAATAAATATTCAACACAAATGACGGTTCAAATTTCTCTTAGACACAAATAACAAGATCCGAAGGATCTACCTTGCTTTTTGACCAAGGTGTAAATGGTAAATCCCAAAGGCGATATCAAAATTTCTAATTATTAAATTTAATTCTTTTGATTTATTTTTGTTATTTTATTGAAATTTACGAATATTTATTCATGATGTAGTATTCAAAGTTGCGCGTTCAAAGTGAGTAATTAATTCTCTTGGATTTATTTACTCTAATTATTTTTATTGCTTTGATTACTAGTATCATATTAGGATTATTCTAATTATTGCTAGTATCACGCCAAGTTACTTCTAATGTTATTTATCACATGTTTTATTCGTTATAATGATTTTATTGCTTTATGTACATTATCATAATATTCGTTAAACAAGACTTGCATTTTGAAATCAAGACTAATAAAATTATGGACAACCATTTAGTTCTTAGTAATTATGTTGTTTAGTGAAATGATCATAATTTACTAAAAAATAATCGACTAAGCATAAATTACTTTTGACCAAATTGAATCTATGTTTGTATGTTTTTCGATTGCAATAAATACATGTTGCTAGAAGAACTGAGTTAAGGTCAATACGGGAAAAATGTATTCCCGATTCAAATTCGTCGTCATCCCTGAACCCTATTTCGTGTTTCGTGACCATATAGAGTTGGCAAACTCATGGATTGTGAATGAGGTGTAACCTTCATGAATCGTAGATCGTAGTTGCTTTTATTTCTTTCATTAAAGTCCATGAAAAGTTTACAAGTTCATTCCTCAAAAAATTGTTGGCGACCTTGTACTTTGTCCCTTGTCCGTTTTGATTCAATATTAATTTCACATCTTTCTATGAATTTCAAGCTTATTCACACGTGATAAAGTGTAATACCCTGTATTTTTTATATGTATTTTATTAAAAAAGTATTTGAGAAATATTTTAATTAAATGAAATATTTTATTTAAGTATATTTTAATTATTTATTTTAATAAGTTTAGAAAATAATTTTATAAAAGGAAAGTTTACTTAATTATTAATTATTTTTATTTAAGTTGGGGTTTAATTTAAGAAAGTTTTATTTTAGTAAAGTTTTATTAGGGAAGGGATTAGGAAAGACTAAAAAGGGAAAGTTTAGGAAGAAGGGTTTCTAGAGAGGGGTATAAATATTCACACTTGAGGCAAATAAACTTTGCCCAGAGTAAAGAAAACCAAGGTAAACTTCTCTCCCTTTCTCCTTTATTTTTCTTTTTCTTTCTTTTTTTCCCCTTCCCCTTCCCCTTCCCTTCTCGGCCTCACCATCACTGCAGGCCCCATCACACTGGTGGGCTGCCGGGTACCAGCAACTCAGCCGCGGCAACATAAATTGTAGGAGACTTCGAAGTAAGTGATTACTATAAGTCGTGGAGATTTTAAGATCGTATACAAGGTACATTTGCGTACTTAGCATAATTTTACTGATGTAGTAGCATGATTAATGTGTTTAATTGATTACAAGTAGTATCATGCTAGATTCGGAATGGAAATTAATGATTTGATTGTTATTAGTCATTGAATTATGAAGGACACTTTTATTGAACCCTACTTTTATTTATGGCATGTTAGAGAGAATGTTTAATTAAACTAAATGTTTAATTTGGATTGGAATATTAAAAGAGAATTTTATTATGTTTTATATAATTTTTTATTGCTGTTTAAGGCATGAGAAAGGAGCTATGTAAGTGTCTATGTACACGAGGAATAAATTATATGCTGGTGCTTAGTGCACTTAAGGTGTTTTTTAATACCGAGGGATAGGATTTGTGGTGCTTTATGCGTTTAAGGTGTCATTGGCACGAGGTAGATTTAAAAAGAGTTCAACATTAAATATTATGTGGTCACTAATTATTCAAGAATTAAATTGGTATATTTGATTGTTTGAATAATTATTGTTTATTGAATGATTATGGTTGAGAGTCATCACCGACTTTAATAATATGTAAATAACGTAAGTGAAAGTGATTACACACCAAAACTCTTGGAACGTATATACTTGAGTATGAACATATGGGGGGAGTTATGGGGTTTTATATTTAACAATAACTTCTATTGGAGTACAGGACGCTGTACATTCCTTTTTTTTTTTTTTATTATTATTATTATTATTATTATTATTATTATTATTATTATTATTATTATTATTATTATTATTATTATTATTATTATTATTATTATTATTATTATTATTATTATTATTATTATTATTATTATTATTATTATTATTATTATTATTATTATTATTATTATTATTATTATTATTATTATTATTATTATTATTATTATTATTATTATTATTATTATTATTATTATTATTATTATTATTATTATTATTATTATTATTATTATTATTATTATTATTATTATTATTATTATTATTATTATTATTATTATTATTATTATTATTATTATTATTATTATTATTTTATTATTATTATTATTATTATTATTATTATGCGCATGAATTCCGCCACTTACGAGTTGTTATTGATGCTAGCACGGTTAGCTCCCGTGTCAGTAACCTAAATTTAATGAGGAAGGTTAGTTGGGAACCCCGTTCGATGCATAATCAACGCTAAATAAATTGTGTAGTTGTCTAGTTGAGAAGTTTTGAATGTTGTATGCTTGAAAACAGGTGCAACAAGGTAAGTTGTGTGTTGATAGGTAATTGCATGTTAGTGTGTTAATTACGCCTATGTACTCAGCTTTGCTGATTGTGTGTGTTTCGTGTGTTTGTTGGCCTTGTCTATATCTTGGCCCTATGATGCCCATTTTTAATGGAGATTTGTGGAAACAAGTAGAGAGAAGCTTTTTAGGTGATGAAGCATATTCATGAATGGGCATGAGTGAAGAGCGAATCATGATAGTTTTCATAAGTATATGATGTGTTTAATGCTTTTATTATTTATGATATTATTATTCATGAGACTAACGCAAAGTTTTAGAACTTGGTTTGGTTTTAATAAGGGCTATAATGGTTCCAAGTTGTAGGTTTATTTTATTTTACTTCGTTTGACTTTGGTTTGACTTTACTTTCGTTGGTTGACTTTTCAAGTTGAATTGTTTTGAACGGTTTTGAAATTAGTCTTCTGCTGTGTGTCTTTGATAGTTGCCTTAGCTTTTTTAATGGTTGCGGTTATATCTTAGATGTTCCTATTTAAAGTTTTAAACAGGGAAAAACCGGTATTTTAAAAGAAAGGAATTTCTATGGTGTTACATAAAGTAGGCCAAATCTATGATGCTACAATCTCCTCACAAACGGTGGCAAATGTTTCGTGTTTTTTTAGATATATCGGGAGATCACAAAGGTAATGTCGCCATTCATACATGATTATTTGCAAAAAAAATGAATTTCTCAATGATCTGAATAGTCATCTCCAACAATAAATTTAGTCACCGAAATTAGTAGTGAAATGTGTGAATTAGAGAGAAGTTAGGGTACTTGAGTAATACTCGATTCTTTCAATGATGTAATCTATTATGCCATTATTAAATGGGGAAGCATGTATGACATGCTCTTAGGATTTGTGATCAAATAAAGTGTGCTCTGATTGTCCGCATGTTTGTGATATATGTTAGGCTTTGTGTTATTTTTGAAACTTAGTTCAATTTCATGGCTTTTAAGCCTTTTATGATTTCGATATTTATTAGGTGCACGTATTAAGCTTTGAACACTTTAGGATGAGGAGGTTGTTGTGTGTTATCCAAATACTGTCCACTTTATGGCCTATGATTGGTCCATGTCGCTAGGGTATTTTACCCTAAACACCCGAATTTCGAAAAATGGGCATATGATACGACAATGACCTCTAAATTTTACTAGATCAAGTACCTAAATTTTTTTTAATACGTTAAGTCGTGGATTAAAAGGTCAAACAATACGTATAAGATATGTTTCAATATCCATACTAGCTTTCCAATAGTTGTTTACCAAATTTTGGATTTCAACTTGGAAAAGCAATTACATCTCTAATCCTTATAAATTACTAGTATTATCCATTAGATATTTTCCTTATTATTATTTAAAGGATTCCTATTGCATCAAAATCTAGGTTCAAAATCATTCGACATTTTTTTGCATATGACTAAGGAATGAAAATAAGATAACATAAAAAAGAGAGAAAAGAATCTTAGCGAATGCCGTCGAAGACCGCCCATCTCGTGCTATCTTCTCAAATCTTGGGTGACAACCTCCACAATCTTAGCGAATGTCGTCGAAGACCGCCCATCTCGTGCTATCTTCCCAAATCTTGGGTGACAACCTCCACAATCTTAGCGAATGCTGTCGAAAAAAACTTTACTTGAAGTCATCCTCAGTTGTTGCGATAATATTCCAAAGAAAATTACCGAAGACCAACACTTGTCGATCTTTAAAGCTCGCTCAGACTTTGCTTCCGCTATGACTGTACGTCGGCGCTTTCGTTGCTTTAAACTGTATGTCGGTGCTCTCTTTTGCTCTTGAACCTATATGTCGGTGCTTTTTTGCTAATGAGCAATGCTTAGGCGCTTTAAGCTAAGTGAGACGATCTCTTATCAGGTCGATCACTTATTGAGATTGTAATCAAACTGACTACTTAATCATGTCAAATTGCTTATAGGGGCTAACTGGCGTACCAAGGAACCCGAAATTGTTGTATGAGGTCGAAATCACCTTTCTGAGAGGCTTCGAGCTCTGTTGCTGCTGAAATATCTCTGGCGCCAAGAATTGACTCTGTTGTCGAACGCTGTGATAGGGTCTTCCCTGTTCTGTTGCACCTGTATTTATTTTTGACTATAGAACTTTTCCAATATGTTAATTATCATAGGGTTAACCTAAGGTTTAGCATTGCTTGACTCATTGAATTGACATGACTCAAGGTATAAACTTGACTCGATATGATCGACTGACTCGAGGTTGACTCGGCTCGAAGTGAAATGACACGTGTGACTCATGACCCGTGTGTGCATAGTGTTGATTGTGCGACTTTAAAATGCAAAAAGCAAAAAATTTTCCGTCATTTTTGTGGAGGGTACCGACTTTCTCCCGAAAAAGAAAGACGCAAAAAAGAATCGAAAGTTTTGAAGGTGCATGTTGAATGAGCTTAGTCAAATGTTGTTTGATACTATCTCTCAAGGCGTAAGGATTAATTCATCCTAGGCTATCTCAATGGTTGACTCAATGATGAAAGTATTTCGGTAGCTTAGGCATGGAGGCTAAGCACTTCATACTTCGTGATGCAATGATAAGTGATGAGCGATGTTGATATGACAAGGCATGCTTCAGCGTTATGTTAAGATTCCATGACAAAGAGTTCCTAAGGGAAGCATATTTGGTCATGTATCTTTACGGTGTGTGATAGTGATTCTAAAGTTAGGCCGCAAGGGTTAAGTGTGTGGAAAGATATTATTTTTTAGAAGAGTCGAATGATAGTGACTCTTAAGCTAGGTAAGCTAATGATGTAGGGATCAAGCCCCAAGTCTAGCTCTAAATGAATAGGGATGAGCATAGGAGATCCCTTGATACGATCATGGTGTAAGTGTGTGAATGTGAATATGAATGCATGTTTATTACGGTCGCACCTCGATGTGAGGTTGCCTACGTATCCGTTAGGAATCAGGCCGAACGTAGCTCTAGCCAAACCTCGTACAAGTATGTGTATACCTCAAAAAGGTCTTTTTAAAGGTTGTAACGTGGTTAGGCTAAAGAAGGGGATAGAAAGGCTCAAGACCCTAGATAAGCCCCCAAGGTGTGCAACCTTGCTTTTGAATCTTTGTATTTTTATTCTTGAGTTTCTACTCTTTTTTAGCTCTCTTTTATTTCATTTTTATAAGTGTGGGAAATCCCGATCATGCGGTCAATCACTCACTTGGCATTCATGTTTCTCAGGCACGGTACCGAGCACTCGATAAGAGACGCAATCTAAGACGTGTTCTTATCAAAGATATTTTCATATCAAAGACATTGGAACACTTACCCTTTTGTACACTTGTTATTATTTATTTTTTGCTTATTTTTTTTCTATTTTAATCTTTTGAATTTGCTCAAGCTTTCTTTAGAATTGCAAAAGTTGCACACCATCCCATCCCAAGGATAGATAGAGGCAGGTTGAAAAAAGAAAGGTCTATCGTTAGACGAGGCTCAAAGTGGTTTATGAAGAAAGGATTGTATATTTGAAAGGTGAAAGGAGATATGATGTGGCTACAAGGGTGCCTTAAATCATTGGTATGCCTTGTGCTTAGTTCGACATGGATTTTTATTTTATTTTTTTTTTTTTTTTTTATGCAATATAATGAAATGATCATATGCAAGAAAATAAATGCTCATTTTATTAAAAGAAAAGAAAGAAAATAATCTACAAATGTAATCTAAGGAGAATAAAAAGGTGCCTATGTTAGACTTATTGGGGAAAGGAAAAAATGAAAAAGAAATAGAAAAAGAGGTCATGAAATCTTATCGTTGAAGCTCGCCTCTCGTCTTGTGTTGTTTCCTTTATCATCACTCGCTCTTCTTGTTAACCGGAGGCATGGGAAGCTTGTTATTATCAATCAAATGTTGGATAGCCTCCTTTAGCTTCAAACAGCTCTTAGTAGTATGACCCCTACCTTGATGGTACTTGTAGTGTTCGTCTGGATTCCAACTAGGCAATCTCTTTTTAGGTGTGGGATCTTGAATAGGTCCAATGGGAGTAATGAGTCCTTTGGCATGGAGTCGATCGAAGGCAGTATGTAGCTCATCCCAATGGGGTGAAGTATTTCCTTAGTTGCTTCTTAGATCCTTGGTTATCCATGGCTAAAACTTCACTGAGATCAAAGGTATTAACATTATTACTAGAGTGGGCGTTTTTGGAAGAAGAAGGATTGTCTTTCTTTTTTCCTTTCCAGCCACCGTGGTTACTATTGTTAGTAGCTTTTTTTTCCGATGTCATAAACGGCCTTGAAAGTATTCAGATTGTGTTGATATTTTAAATGCTTCGAATACTTCTCTTGCAGATTCTTGATAAACATCCTCACAGATTCTTTTTCGGTGGGGACTTCAATCATCTTAGCGGAAGTTTGTCTCCATTTATTAAAGAAAGAAGTAAAGCCTTCATTCTCTTTTTGTCTTAGCGTCTCAAGTTGTCTATGGTCGGTTTCAACTTGAATATTGCACTTGTACCTATCAACGAAAGCGTTTACTATCGATTCCCAGGTAGAGGTTTTCTCTTTGTCAAGGGAGAAGTACCATTATTGGAAAACGGTTTCAAGAGATAGTGAGAACAGAGAGGGGAAAACCTTCTTATCGATACTCTTAATGTTCATTATGGTTTCAAAAGCTCTTAGATGAAAGTAAGGATTATTTGTTGCCCTGAATTTAGGGATGTCAGTGGCGTTGAAATTATGCGGAAGAAGTTCTTTGTCCTGCGAGACCCTTTGTCTTGTAAGCCCTTGAAACTTGTAGTCGCTAGACAGCTTGCTTAGACTCTCTTGCATGAGGTCCATCTGTTGTTGCTTCACGGGATCATCGATCTTAAGTGCGAGAAGTTTCAGTGTCTCAGTCACAGTAGCTAGTTGGTTCTTAAGATCATTGACTTCTTCTTGAGTTGCCATTATACCTTAGCTTTCCTCTTGCGGGCTATAGGTTTATCGAAAAGTTGGACTGTACAAAGAGGTTATCTTTGATTAATCGTCCTTCCTTTATTGACCACGCGCTGCAAATTAAACCATTTTGCGTTTTAATTACTAGACTCGAATCAACTTGACTTTATGGTTTATTTTAAGGGAAAAAGAAAAGGGTGTATATTTTGGCAAAATTAATGTATATATTTTTAGGGAACTAAGTATTATTATTTTTATATTGGAGGATTAATATCCAACTTACCCCCCTAAAAAAATGACGGAAAAACGCGCACACAAGACTCTCCTAATCATGGTCAAAGTATGTGTATTGGCGTGTGCGTTGAGCGTAAGTGACATGCTTGGACTCTTGTGTAAGACCATGGGACTTAGTGCCTAAACTCGATCATTGATTTAATTAAACATTATTGACAACAAAATTAACCGAATTAAACAGAAAACTGATTAATTAGACCCTAGGTGATGACTCGACCAATAATCCGAACTGTCGGCCAAGCGACAGGACTGGCGTCACACCGTGGAACTTGGCGCTAGACAACATAGTTGTCATCAGGCGTTACAATCCATATTGTGGCGCTACAGCTCAGACCTTGGCGCCAATAGTGGAGCTTTGGTCTGGGACTTTTTTCGGTGTTATTAGTCAATTGGGGTATGCCTAAAGTCGTACTAGGTCAATTCCGATTAAAATATTAGACTTTATTGACTCAAATTAATTAATTAGGCAAAGTTCTTTAAGTTATTAATTTATTTAATTTGAACACAAGTCAAAAAACGGTTAAGAGAAACATAGAATATATATTCACAACAAATAATGCACAATTAGTCAAGTAGGCACAATATGTTGCAATGAGTTCGCAACCTAACCATGGCTCTAGTTCTCTAAAGTTCGGAATATGGTTTATTCAATAGAGGGTCCACGGTTAATTGTCCGGATGCACCGCGCGGAAGCCTAACCGTGAAGGGTTGGCGCGAGTGGATGGGACACCGCAAGCTTTAGAAAAAACTCGCTTCCATGGTTTGGTGAATTCAACATCTCGGATGTACCCTTTGTTGCACGGAGCGTTCAATCAGGTAGATGGAGCATGAATTCCCAGAGGGTTATGTCCATATGTAGAACACATATGGGTTTCAGAAAAGTGAGAAAAAAAATTCAATCAGGAAGTAGGATCGAGCAAACATTACGAAAAACCGGTCGAAATTAGAACGCATATTTCTGGCTCGGTATTGGGGGAAATTGGCGCCAGCAATCAGAGATTGGCGCCAGTTTTTAACTATAGCGCCTAGCGTCAATACTGGCGTCTGGCGCTACGGCTAAAAGTCTGGCGCCAAGATCTGGCCCCTAACGCTACTTCCCACATGCCTCAGCAGCTTTCTGTGCTTGATAAAATTTTCCAGTTTCGCGCGGTGTTATTTCAGTCCTAGCTGTGAAAGATATTTCTCAAATTTCCTACGTGTAAAATCCTATGTTTTTAACTCATTACGGATGGTCTTTCCAATGAGATCTTTTTATGCATATGACAATAATGTTAATCAAAATTACGCACATGAAATACTTAGAACTTTTCGAGTCTCATCTACTCATTCTAAATCATTCCCGAAACAAATTCAGGAATTAAAATAGAAATCCTCCCCAGTGGAGTCGCCAAAAACTGTAGGGAATAATTTAGTGCCTTTGAATCCCACTAGCTCGAACCCCACTGTGATCATACACTAAAGTACGGTGGCGTCCAAAAGGGAAGAAGATAGAGCAAAAGAGTCTCCAACAAGTTTTTTTAGGAACTTGTAAACCGTTCACAAGGTGAAGGTTACACCCCTTAACGATCCAAGAGATCGTCAACTCCATAAGGTCTTGAACCAAATAAAGGTTCGGGATGATGGTACAAATCAAACCTAAAAGAGATTGAACCTGCCCTAATAATAGGCCTCTACTTTATTCTGATCGTATTCATGTGCGCTTTTTGATTAACATGCAATCAATAGGATTAACCCTAAACCTGTTTATCTATGTTGGTTGAATTTAATGCACAAATAAACTATTATTGGCGATCACTTGAATTTATAATCACATTAACCCTAAACAAGATTATTAATTATCTTATTAAGCGTGAGTACAAGTATAGATTCCCTTTAAACATGCAATAAAGGTGTGATCAAGCAATAACAATAAATATCAAGCAACATAATAATAATAATAATGATGATTATCATGACAATAAAATTACAATCATAACAATAATCATCATAAATAAAATAATCATCAAAATAACAATAATAATATTCATAATCATGTTCATATTAATATTAAAGCATAATAAAAATAGCAAGATCCTAGGCATGATACTAACAAGATTAATAACAAACCCTAGCATGTCACTAAGCAATAAAAATCAAGTCTTTAGCCCTAACATGATACTAACAATCATAAATATTAGGAAGAACATAAAAAGCATCGCAACAATCATATTTAATATATTTAATTACCCTAGACATGATACTAGGAATATCATAACAACAATATAAACATGATGTCTACATCATAATTTCAATTAATCAATTAAAGTACTTACTTTGATGCCTCATATCTCTTTCTAATAACAAAATACACACGTTAGTAACTTCAAGGAAAATAATAATCAAAAAATTTAAATTAAATAATTGAAATAGAGATTTGGGACCAAACCCTCAGAAATTAAACCTTTCACGTCTAGGGCGAAGGCAACTTCGAATATGGCTTAGTGTTTCTAGATCTTGTGAATGCGGAATTTTGTATAAGACAAGCAAAGGTTGAAAGAATTGAATGTTTTAAGAGAGATGAATGATTTAGAGAATGCTAAAGAATTAATGATTGTTGATGAATGATGGATGTAGATGATTAATGGTTGGTGGAAACGGAGTTTTTAATACGATATTTATAGAGAAAATCAGCTAAAAAAGATAAATTAAACAAAACAGAGTCTGATGCTCAGAAAACGGGGCTGGCGCCAACCCTGGCTAGCTGGCGCCAGGCACCACCACTAGCGCCAGGCGCCAATGGCTAGCGCCAGGCGCCAGGCCTGGTTCCAGGCGCCAAGGCCTGGGGTAAGGCGCCAAGCCTGATACCAACGCGTTTTCGAAAATCTGATAAGTTTACCGTACTGGAGGATAAAATCATATAATTTCCTCAAAAATGCTATTTGATTTTGATTAAAACTCTGAAAAGTCAACAAAAGCCAATTTATCAATGCTAATTGAATTAGGAATGAAAAGAACCTTCTAGAAGAATCTAGAAGACTAAAACCATTCCTAATTGCATTAGGAATGATAAATCATATTAGGCCCTCCCTTAGATCATTGGGCCGTACATAAAGCTCAAACCGGGCCCAGTTTAGTAAATTGGGCATAACTTCCTCAATATTCATCGGAATTGGGCTTATAATATATCGTTGGAAAGGTCTTTGCAAGCCCCATCATATTACACTACTATTGGACCCATATCATGGACCAACCAAACTGGATTGTCTGTTTTCTTAAAATAAGTTTCAAAAACAGAAAGAAGAGAAAAGAAATTAAAACTTTCCGCAACACTAGACCTCAAAGTCTATTTCTGGGTAAAGGAGGCTCCATGTGATCTTCAGTCGGGCCAAGTTGTCCCGCTCATTCTCCTCTGTCATCCGTTTTTACTCTTGGGCCAACTCGTCCGACTGCTTGTTACGCAGATTGATAAGCTCAACCCTTAGGCGGTTAACGTCTGTTTGGAGTTGGGCATTCTCCTTGTAAGCATCTTCTAATGCCTTGAGATCTGATTTGGCATCTTTCAGCTGCTTATCAAGGTCATCAGCCCGGCTGTTAGCTTCGACATTTGCAGCCGTCAAACTTCGGATCAGCTCCCCCTGTTTCAACTCTACTGCTTTAATCTTTAAATTACACATATAATCAGAATATTCAGCAGAGGTTTTCAAGGGCCCTCCGTTTGACGTCATTTACCTCTTCCTGTTTCTGCTTGAAGGGGCCCCGGAGGCCATCCACTCTCAGCATCACCTGAGACAGTAGCAGCCGGTTTATGAGTTACTTTGTAGAATTAAAGATAAAAGATATCAAGGTTGAGGGGTTTATTACCTCAGCCAGTGGACCCATTATCCGGTCGAAGTCCACGACCTGCAGAGCAGGTATGGAGTTCTTCTCGGACCGGGTGAGGGTCCTCACCATCCGTCTTGCAAAACCCGCAAGATCCGGCTCGTCAGAAGTCAGATCTACATCAAAGGTAATACTCTGTGAGATAGAGGTAGCATAGTTGGCATTAATCCGTTGCCGGCTTCTGACCGAACCTTTAGAAGGATCAACGTTGGTCTTGACTCTCATAAAATCAAGTGGCCAAGGTATTTCAATCCGTCCCTTACCTTGGGCTTCCGGATGGGCCTCCGGCTTCTGCTCCTCCCCAGGCGTTGCCGCACCGCCTGCAACATTAGGTGGCTCGCCACCCTTCGATGCCGTAGAGGCATCCGGCGCTTTCTGTTGCGAGCGTTCTAAGCTTTTGCTCAGAATTCTCATTGCAGCAGGCGATTTGCCCCCGATCGTTGGACGATCGGATTGGGCAGATAATTGTTTCTGGGGAGGAGGTGGGTCCTTCCTCGCGGCTTTAGTAGTCGGAGTTTTCTCCAGATCGCCTCCTTGCCTTTTGAGCAGCTTGGAGAAGGATCGTGGAATCTTCTTGTTGGACTCCTGAGAAATAAACAAAGGGTGAGTATACCCTACTGGCAAAGGGAAATATGCAAACACATAAATTCAGGCGGTCTTACCCCGCCTTTCTTTGAGTCTTTCGCCTCGACGGCTGCCTTCTTGGGAAGTGGCACCTCTTTGCGCAGCAGCGCCGCAGACTTAGCCGGTGTCTTCGCCTGGTCTACCATTCTCAAGGCTTCGTCTACAAGAACAAGAATTCATGGTTAGAAGAAATTACGGCAAGTTTGCAATTAAATTAAAATAACAATCATTCCAGATGTGAAATATTCTACCCCTAGGAAACGTGGTACTTAGCCCGCAGGCGGACAAGAAGAACTCGTCCTTGAAGTAGTCCGGATGGGGAATCTAGTTTTTGGGAACTATGATGTGAGTCTCATCCCCCATGGGCTCAGTTGTTGTTTCAAAAAATCCCGGCTCCATTATTTGCTCCCGGGCCTTAGAAGATAGCGCCGGGAGAGGGCATTTACGTCCAAGGAGGGTCGGCTCAGTGTTGTACCGGCGCAGTGTCCGGTTCTGTCTTAGGGTGGGGGAAGAAACCAAATAAAACTTGTCCTTCCACCCGGACCACTTGGACACTTTGTCCAAAGTCATCAATATTGGGGCAAGGTAGTCAGAGTATACCATGCCCCATGGCTGCCTGGAGCCTTGCTCAAGTAGTGCATATGAGCGAAGGCGGAAAAACTGGGGTTTATGTTTTGAAGCTTGCAGGCGGCAATGTAACTAAGAATATTCACCCACAAGTTGGGGGTGAGCTGCCAAACCCCTAGATCGTACCCCTTGAGGATTTTCCTAATCCCGGGGTGGAGTGGGAACCGGAGGCCGGCTTCGATAACCGCCTCGTAGAAAATGAAGTAGTCATCTGCATGATTAATATCGTCACCCTAGGCCATTACAGAGTCAGTCGGGGGAACAATAATCTCCCAACCCCTTCTAAAATATCTAAGTAAAAAGAAAAAGGAAAAGAAAGAGTTTTCCCGATTTGATTTGGTCTGTCGAGCTTGAACCCTTTTCTTTTTATTCCTAGGTGGAAGTTTCTACCAAAGGGGTGCTTTTCCTTGAAGGCCCTGAATCCTCTATTGAGGAGGGCGATGTTACCCGACAGCATCCGGGTCCTTTTTGGGTTGGGGTTGTCGGCGACCTTAGGCGGCTGCTGATAGTCAGCCGCAAAATTGTCTTAGTCAGAGCCGGAAGATTTGGCCCATGACCCTTTGCCGACCTCAGCGTTGCCGTTTTCATCAGAGGAGGCGGTACCCTCGCCACCTCCCTCTGGTGCCCCGGAGCTCCCAGAAGTAGAAGGAGCCTCTTCATCAGATCCGCTCTCCTCCCAATCCCTCTGTTCCCCGTCTGGGAAAACCTCATCAGCTGACACTCTCATAGTGCGCCGGCTCTTAGACCGCCTGGCCGTTTGTTTCGTCCTAGCCATTGTGTCCTGCACAGACACAGAGAGGGAGGAATTCAGAGATGAGCATATTGGTTCCGACAGTCCAGAAGAGGCACCCCCTGTTCTAGACTCAGCCGTTCCGGGGGATCGGCTGAGTGTCCTAGGCAGTGCCGAGTGAGTGGATTGGGAACTCATTTATTTTCTCTAAAAAGCTAGGCATACAGACGGAGAAAAAATGGTACACAAATTGAAAGGTATGAAAGCTAAAATGGTACAGGCGGTTACCTCGCTTTTACTCTGAAAAATCTAAAAACCGCTACAGCCGGTAAACCGGGTGTTGAACTGCTAGCACACGGAAGCTTGAATTTTGTGGTGATGTAGACGAAAGCAGAGAACTTCTCTCTAGAATCTCTTTCTCTCTCTAAAAAGTCAAATGTGAACGTAAGGTGAGAAGGGGGGGTAACTTTCTATTTATAGAAAGTGAAAGCGGGGGGAAATCTTTGATTTGAAATTCAAAAATTTACCCGTTACTGTTCACCAATGAAAGGTGGACATGTGTCACAGGCCCCACGTGATATGCACGTGCGACCTGTGAGGGGCAAATGTTTAGAGTAAAAATACCCTAGACACGTGGACCAATGAGAGGAAGCCACGTGTCAAGCTCAGGATGGCCCACGTGGCTTAAACATCCTCTTGACACTTAGCTCCCTCAGATACGCTTCTGAAATGGCGGCCTTCAAGGGCCCAAATCCCTAGAAGCGCTGTTTTACGGCGCAGCCCACTAAAAGTTAGGTCAGGTGACCTAGATAGGGGCACACTTTCCAAGGACCCTATAAATAGGGAGATATTTCCCCACTTTTGGGGACAGATTGAATCATTGATTACACCTGCATTCTCCCACATCAGAGAAAGACCTGAGCTTGGAATCCGAGCAGATACCCACCTAAATTTCCGTTCTTTTTGTTCCTTTTCAAGTTACTAACTTGATCGTTGGAGGCGGAGCTCCACCCATCCGGAGTCTCCGTTATTTTGCAGGTACAGCTCAGCCGGATCAGACTTCGTCACGTAACTCTCCCAAGGGACAAAAACACCCAAAACAATACACATTATAAAGTGTATTGTCAAGACCATTAAGTACATAATTCCGACATAAAAGTCATAATGCTTCCAAGCATCTATGGCGGCGACCATGTCTTTGTCATCCTCTCCATCCTTTAACTTAGGGGCTTCCTATGTGAGGAACCTTGCCAAGTTTAATGTAGTCAGATAAAATAACATTTTTTGTTGCCATATCTTAAAATTAGTCCATTAAAATTTTCTGGCTTTTCCCCATGGTTGAGAATAGGTATAGGAGTTACCAAATTGGAGTTTGTAGCCATTTCTATCACAAAATTAGAAAATATGATTAAATAAATAATCACATGCACCACACTAGAGAAAGTTAATTAATAAAAAAAATACAAATTTCACCTAACCAAGAATACAGATTGGAAAATGTTTATCACAGTTATACAAGTGAGAGAAAGTTCTAGTGAGAGAAAGTTCTTCCTCTATTTTCAAGTTCTAAATTTCCAATTCCCCTCCAATGGAAGGGGATTCATCATATGGTTTACAAAAGAAAAATGATAGTTTTGTAGTTAATAAGGATTCAAAGAGCTTCAGGGAGGTAGTTGCCACTTCTTCGGAGTGGTTTGATCAAGCAAGGAAAATAGTAGTTTATTCAAAAGAATGGGAGGATCAAGAAGATATTGCTCCTGATGGAAATCTAGCAGTTCAGTTTAGCAAGGATACGTTGTCAAGACTTCGCCAACCTTGGTCCCTAACTCTGATGGAAAAGGCAGTGGGTATCAATGTTAGGCAAGAATTCATGGCTAGGAGTGCTAATACCATGTGGAAAATTAAGGGGACTCTTGAAACCATTGATTTGGGAAAGGGTATTTTCTTATTTCGGTTTTCCTCACAGGACGATTATGAGCGTGCTTTATTTGGAGGTCCGTGGTTTATCTTCAACCACTATCTTATGATAACTCAATGGAGGCCTAATTTCCGCCCAAATCAGTCTTCTTTCGAATCAATGGCGGTCTGGATCAGAACTTCCAGTCGAATAATATGATAAATTAACCAATCAGGGTGGATTACGCCACTGATAGAGTCACTAGAGGAAGATACGCTTGGGTGTGTGTAGAGATTGATTTACAATCGCCCTTAGTTACGAAAGTTTGGGTTGGAGGGGCGTGGCAATAGGTGGTGTATGAGAATCTCACCTCTCTGTGTTTTAATTGTGGAAGAGTTGGACACGATTCATCCAAATGCTCAGTTTCATGTAATGGCAACAGGGGCAAGCAACAACAAACTCCCTCTTCTTTGGAGGTGTTGCCACCCACTCTTGCTACGGATAAAGTGTTGAATTTTCAACCGACTACAAGTTCAAGCAAGGATATTGGGCAATCATCAAAGTCCAATTTACAGCAATATAATGGGCAGGCCCATTCTAGAGCTGATTTAATTGCGGATGCTAATTTGGACTCTTATGGCCCATGGACGGTGGTGTCCAATAAGAAAAGACCCAACAAGGCAAAATCAAGTCCAACTGTTATCTCGCAGAAGTTTAATGGTTCTCAAGCTTCTAAATCTGATTAAAAAACCATTAAATAATGTTGCACCCGTGGATAATGCAAAAAAACGATTCAATTCCTCCTCGATGGCGGTGCTCACCCCTACTGTCACTTCTGATATCTCTTTGCAGCAAGAAAAAAATCTTTTAAACTCTACAGCTTCTAATTTTCAACATGCAAAAGATGTTGTTCAACAGGTGTCGAATATGGTGGTTGATGTCACCTCTCTTCATCCTGCTTTTCATCCTTCTAATTGTTCTTCTCCTGTACTTATACCTTCTATTTGTCTTGAGGAGAGCCAAGTCACAATCACAAAAAACCCTAGCCTTGTTTTGCATGCTATATAAAAAAACAACAACAATGGCGAACAACAACAACAATCAAAATCCCCAATATCAGTCAAAGCTTGCAACACCTTCATCTCAGCCCCATTTGCTGAAACCGTGGGAATTAAGGAGTGTAATGCCGATAACGGGATATCAACAATGAAATTCATCCCCTCCGACATCAACTCCATTGGAGAAAGTCACCTTAGGACTTCCGAATTACGGTGCAATAGAACCGAAATTAATGAACTATGCGAGGCAACGCTAGCCGAATGTCAATCCAACTCTTCTCCACTTGTTCCCGGAGACGCATGTATCTCACTTCCTGCCTGCTCCTCCCCATCGGTATCCATCCCCACCGATGGAGTTGGAGGGGGCCTTGAAGCTGCTGGACTCTCTTCGACGGAGGGAGGAGCAATTGGCTCGGACTCCACCAAGGCCACTAATGAACGAGGGACTTCCTCTACCAACATAGAAGCTTCGTGTCGCCGTATAGTAATGTTCGTCACCGAGGAGGAGGTAGTCGGGTTTCCACTCCAAATGGTGTTCAGGAGATCCCGGTGCTTCTAACTCTGATCAAGCTAGAAGATGTGGGTCCCATGCAAGCGATGGAGCATTGGCAGGATTGGAAGAATTACTTCCTACCGATGTCGGTTCGTGTATTCCTGAATAGTGCTTCTAAGGCTATCCTTCATCATTCCATCCCTGCTTTAAATATGAAAATAATCATTTGGAATGTTAGGGGGGCTAATAATGAGGAATTTGTTCCTCATGCAAAGGATATTTTTGATTCGCATCATCCGAATATTTTTGTTTTTCTTGAAACAAAAGCTAACTCGTTACGTGCTGGATAAGTTTTCAAACAATTGGGATTTGATGATTTCAAGGCCATTGAACCGAATGCTAGTCGTGAAGGGGTGTGGATCTTTTGTACTTTACGGACAAGGGCAACGTTTTTCATGGTCTATTCCATTTTCGCAATGACACTCCGGAGGGTGTCATCACCGGCATGCATGCCTCTAGTGTGCCTAAAGAGAGACATTTGGACTGTCAAAGGCTTAAGGACTCAATTCCTCCGGAGGATACTCCTTGGCTACTTTTAGCTAAGATTAAAAAGAGTCGGGGTAAATCTTTGGCATTAAAAGATATTAATGATGAATGGATTAAGGATAATGTCAAATTAAAAGCTTTAGCTACTGATTATTTTAAAAATATTTTTGAGTCGAAGTTGGCCTCTGTTGTTACTCAGGATAATTACGTCCCTAATTTTTGCCTAACTGACTCAAATCGTGTGCTCATGTCTCGTATTCCTTGCCTTGATGAGGTTAAGGAATGTCTTTTTAGAATGAATCCTATGAAGGTTCCTGGTCCAGATGGAGTGCAACCACGTTTTTATCAAAATTTTTGGTCTGAATTAGGAAATTCTATCTATGAGTTTGTGTATAATTGCTTTCAATCTTGTGAGGTGCCTGCCATTGTTAATCATTCTTATATAGCTTTAATTCCCAAGATTGAAAATCCTTCAAAACTCTCTGAATTTCGTCCTATAGGTCTTTGCAACACTAGTTACAAATTAATCACTAAATTGATCTCGGATAGAATCAAGCCTTTCTTGTCTAAAATCATCAACCCCTTACAATCAAGTTTTATTCCGGGTAGGGGTATTGAGGATAATATTATAGTGGTTAAGGAGATTTCTCATGTGTTTAAAAAGGCAAAAAAAGGTAAAAATATTTGTGCTCTTAAGTTGGATCTTACTAAGGGTTATGATAGTTTGGAATGGGACTTTATCAAGGACACTTTGGATTTTTTTAAATTCCCTTCTTCCCTTACTAAGCTGATTTTGAATTGTGTTTGTTCTCCTAAAATTGTTGTTTTGTGGAACGGTGAGATTTGTGAGTTTTTTAGTCCCTCTCGTGGCATTAGGCAAGGGGATCCTCTATCCTCGTATATCATTGTTTTATGCCTTGAACGAATTTCAATCATGATTGAGAAACATGTGCAGCAAGGGTTATGGAAACCAATTAAACTTACACCTTCAATTTTCATGTCTCATATTTTTTACGTCGATGATGTTTTTCTTTTTGGGAATTCCTCAAAAGAAAATGTTACGGAGATGATGAGGGTTATTAATTATTTTGGTGACATTTCAGGGTTGAGAATCAATCAAGGTAAATCTTCCATGATTTTTTCGGCTAAAATGAATCATTTGATTAGGACTAACACTGCCCAATTTTTTGGTTTTAGATGTACTACTTCATTTGGAAAATATTTCGGTATTGAAATAAGTCCTAATAAGCTGAAAATTGCTCACTACTTGGGAATTTTGGATAATACTATGGATAAAATCAAAGGGTGGCAAGCTAAGCTCTTGAATTTGGAAGGAAGATGCACCTTGATTAAATCAGTTTTGAGTTCTTACCCGGTTTATCATATGCAAACCAATCTCATTCCCTTTTCGGTTTTGGATAAAATTGAGCAAAGATGTCGTAAGTTTCTTTGGAACAAAGTGGACAATGTGTATTATAGCCCTAGATTAGGTTGGAAATATGTTACGATGCCCCTAGCTGCTGGTGGTCTTGGTATTAGGAGGCTTAGAGAGTGGAATTTGTGTTTTATGGCAAAATTGGGTTGGGTGATGCTTAACAATCCTTCAAAACTTTAGGTAACAATTTTTAATGAAAAATACTTAAAAAACTCGGCTGTGTTTGACTGCTCTCCCAAAGCTTCCCAATCTCAATTATGGAAAGACATTATTAAAGGTAGGTTGATTTTAGCCTCCGGTCTAAAGGGTTGGTATAGGTAATGGTGCTACCACATCTTTGTGGTATCATCATTGGGTGGGTGAAGGCCCTATTTATCTTCATATGCTTTATGCTGTTCCCCCATCTAAAGCTCATTGGACGATTCGACACATCATTCAGGATGGAAGTTGGGATTTGGATAGTATTGCACACTTGCTACCTCCTGCTATTATTTCTCAAATTTTGGCAACCCCAATCTCTTCTATTTCAAATTCTGAGGATTTCATTCACTGGTCCTTGTTAAAGTCTGGTGAGTTCACCATTAAATCTTCTTATTTTTCCCTTATTTCATCCTCTTACTCTGATTTTTCCTTCTTTTCTGCGTGGAAGTTGCTATGGAAAATAACGGTGCCCTTGAAAGATATAATGCTCCTTTGGAATATAGTGCATAGTATTCTTCCTGTAGCCGAGAAATTATCTATCTTTCTCCCCAATATTTCCCCCTTATGTGCTCGTTGTGGTATGTACAATGAATCTCATTTGCATTTGTTTAGGGAATTTTTTTCTTCCTCCATCCTTTGGAAAGATATTTTGCTAAACTTCCCCTTCCTATTGGATTTAATTTTCACTCCTTCTTTGATTTGGATTGGTATGGCTGGCTGAATTATAATCTTGAACTTGATAAGCATTGGAAAATTATATTCTCTATTGCCCTTTGGCATATTTGGAGACAACGTAATACCACTGTTTTTGAACTCAAAATGTTTAATTCTCGTGTGGTTTTTAGTAGGTTCATTATTGATTATCAATGCACTAATCTTATCCTGCAGGGTAAGGCCATAGCTTCTAATGCTTCAAGTAGCTCAGGGGTCCATAACTCTTGGAATCCACCCCAAAAGGGGTGGGTAAAGCTAAGCACGGATGGCTCCTGGTGCGTATAAATGTGGCTGCTGGAGGGGGAGTTGTTAGGAGGGATGATGTCACTTGGATAATGGGTTTTTCGAGTAAGAACAATGCTGTTTCAGCTTTTGCAGCTGAACTATATGCTGTGAGGGAGGGTCTTGCTATGGTAAAACGACTCGAAATGAAGGAGGTTGAATTAGAGGTGGATGCCTTGTCTGTCAGAGTGATGCTCAGAGCTGTTGGGAATAATATACATCATGAAGTGGCAGCCGTTGTCAAGGATATTGAGGAGACTATAAGCTACTTTGATGTTTTCGAAATTATCCATGTTCAGAGAAACAACAATGATGTTCCTCATGAGCTTGCTGTCATTGGGTTGGAGATGGGTGTTGGACACCGTATTCACATGGCATGCCCTGATGTTGTCAAGCCTTACTACAATGCTGAGCTTGCTGCTATTGTTGCTGCAGCACACGAGAACGAGGAGGAGCAGGAAGATTGAAGAGTCTCCTGCCACACCAACTCTCAGACTAAGTGGTTTAGTACTTCTGTTTTTTAATGCTTTTAGGAGGGGCACTGATGCTTGTTCTAGGCTTTTGATCTCTATTTTTCAGCTTATTAAGAGTTCAATCCTAGGCTGTTATGTATTAGCCTCGAATTTTGCAATCGGGCTGAGGCTATCTGTTGTTAAGTTTCTTGGTATTTGGTTTGTAAAACTCTATAATTAAGTTATAAATCGTCTTTTATGTGTAAAAAAAAAAGAATACAGATTGGAATTTTTACGCACAATCGACCGAACAACAATAAAACAACAATAATTAAATAAACATAAAAACTTCAGTTCTTAATATTTTAACACATGAAAATCCCAAATTGCATCAATAACAAACATAACTAAATAAAATCGTAATAGTTATATAGTCAAAATACTTTATACACTAGTAATATGAAATGCTAAAGTAAAAATTGTCTTAAGATTGTTATTAATACTATACGTAAACAATATTAAGAATTAAATAATTATATATCTAACATATTAAAAAAATTAAACATTACACATACCTTTGTACTTGATTCAAAATGTAATTATTATAACCCAAGCCCAACAAATTACGTTGTGTCCTTAAGACAATTTTGCTCCCTCTACAATACCCAAGGTTATTAAGCAATTGTCTCCGAGGATAGAACGGGTTTCGTTTCTTATAAAATGATATTGTAATTATAAGAAACCAACGAATAAACTAGATTAGAATGACCACAACTATATGCATGTACATTTAGAGAGAGTAATCATAAACTAATCTTCCATATCCATAAATCTTAACAACTAACAACTATTTATAGACAAAGAAACATGGATGAAAAGTTGCAAGTAATGAAAAGATACAATTATCCATAATAACTAATGAATAGTTAATAATGAAATAATATAATTATCCACATTAAAAATTACCAATGAAAAGTTACAATTATCCAAATATACAATCCAATAGTCATACAACACAACGAACTCTACATTAGATACGTAATTCTTCATTAATATAAAAAATATTTATAAAATAAATATTCAACACAAATGACGGTTCAAATTTCTCTTAGACACAAATAACAAGATCCGAAGGATCTACCTTGATTTTTGACCAAGGTGTAAATGGTAAATCCCAAAGGCGATATCAAAATTTCTAATTATTAAATTTAATTCTTTTGATTTATTTTTGTTATTTTATTGAAATTTACGAATATTTATTCATGATGTAGTATTCAAAGTTGCGCGTTCAAAGTGAGTAATTAATTCTCTTGGATTTATTTACTCTAATTATTTTTATTGCTTTGATTACTAGTATCATATTAGGATTATTCTAATTATTGCTAGTATCACGCCAAGTTACTCCTAATGTTATTTATCACATGTTTTATTCGTTATAAATGATTTTATTGCTTTATGTACATTATCATAATATTCGTTAAACAAGACTTGCATTTGGAAATCAAGACTAATAAAATTATGGACAACCAATTTAGATTCTTAGTAATTATGTTGTTTAGTGAAATGATCATAATTTACTAAAAAATATTCGACTTAGCATAAATTACTTTTGACCAAATTGAATCTATGTTTGTATGTCTTTTCGATTGCAATAAATACATGTTGCTAGAAGAACTGAGTTAAGGTCAATACGGGAAAAATTGTATTCCCGATTCAAATTCGTCCGTCATCCCTGAACCCTAATTTCGTGTTTCGTGACCATATAGAGTTGGCAAACTCATGGATTGTGAATGAGGTGTAACCTTCATGAATCGTAGATCGTAGTTGCTTTTATTTCTTTCATTAAAGTCCATGAAAAGTTTACAAGTTCATTCCTCAAAAAATTGTTGGCGACCTTGTACTTTGTCCCTTGTCCGTTTTGATTCAATATTAA
Organism: Chenopodium quinoa; assembly: GCF_001683475.1. Taxonomy (NCBI): domain Eukaryota; kingdom Viridiplantae; phylum Streptophyta; class Magnoliopsida; order Caryophyllales; family Amaranthaceae; genus Chenopodium; species Chenopodium quinoa. Next base: position 25,266 of record NW_018742519.1, read on the forward strand.
TTTCACATCTTTCTATGAATTTCAAGCTTATTCACACGTGATAAAGTGTAATACCCTGTATTTTTATTTGTATTTTATTAAAAAAAAGTATTTGAGAAATATTTTAATTAAATGAAATATTTTATTTAAAGTATATTTTAATAATTTATTTGAATAAGTTTAGAAATATTTTATAAAAGGAAAGTTTACTTAATTAATTATTTTTATTTAAGTTGGGGTTTAATTTAAGAAAGTTTTATTTTAGTAAAGTTTTATTAGGGAAGGGATTAGGAAAGACTAAAAAGGGAAAGTTTAGGAAGAAGGGTTTCTAGAGAGGGGTATAAATATTCAACACTTGAGGCAAATCAAACTTTGCCCAGAGTAAAGAAAACCCAAGGTAAACTTCTCTCCCTTTCTCCTTATTTTTCTTTTTCTTTCTTTTTTTCCCCTTCCCCTTCCCCTTCTCGGCCCTCACCATCACTGCAGGCCACCATCACCACTAGTGGGCTGCCGGCTACCAGCAGCTCCAGCCTCCGGCAGCATAAATTGTAGGAGACTTCGAAGTAAGTGATTACTATAAGTCATGGAGATTTTAAGATCGTATACAAGGTACATTTGCGTACTTAGCATAATTTTACTGATGTAGTAGCATGATAAATGTGTTTAATTGATTACAAGTAGTATCATACTAGATTCGGAATGGAAATAATGATTTGATTGTTATTGGTCATTGAATTATGAAGGACACTTTTATTGAACCATACTTTTATTTATGGCATGTTAGAGAGAATGTTTAATTAAACTAAATGTTTAATTTGGTTTCGAATATTAAAAGAGAATTTTATTATGTTTTATATAATTTTTTATTGCTGTTTAAGCATGGGAAAAGAGCTATGTAAGTGTCTATGTACACGAGGAATAAATTATATGCTGGTGCCTTAGTGCACTTAAGGTGATTTTAATACCGAGGGATAGGATTTGTGGTGCTTTATGCGTTTAAGGTGTCATTGGCACCGAGGTAGATTTAAACAGAGTTCAACATTAAATATTATGTGGTCACTAATTATTTAAGAATTAAATTGGTATATTTGATTGTTTGAATAATTATTGTTGATTGAATGATTATGGTTGAGAGTCATCACCGACTTTAATAATATGTAAATAACGTAAGTGAAAGTGATTACACACCAAAAGTCTTGGAACGTATATACCTTGAGTATGAACATATGGGGGGAGTTATGGGGTTTTATATTTAACCATAACTTCTATTGGAGTACAGGACGCTGTACATTCCTTTTATTATTATTATTATTATTGTTGTTGTTGTTGTTGTTGTTGTTGTTGTTGTTGTTGTTGTTGTTATTGTTGTTGTTGTTGTTGTTGTTGTTGTTGTTGTTGTTGTTGTTGTTGTTGTTGTTGTTGTTGTTGTTGTTGTTGTTGTTGTTGTTGTTGTTGTTGTTGTTGTTGTTGTTGTTGTTGTTGTTGTTGTTGTTGTTGTTGTTGTTGTTGTTGTTGTTGTTGTTGTTGTTGTTGTTGTTGTTGTTGTTGTTGTTATTATTATTATTATTATTATTATTATTATTATTATTATTATGCGCAGGAATTCCGCCACTTACGAGTGGTTATTGATGCTAGCACGGTTAGCTCCCGTGTCAGTAACCTAAATTTAATGAGGAAGGTTAGTTGGGAACCCCGTTCGATGCATAATCAACGCTAAATAAATTGTGTAGTTGTCTAGTTGAGAAGTTTTGAATGTTGTATGCTTGAAAAACAGGTTCAACAAGGTAAGTTGTGTGTTGATAGGTAATTGCATGTTAGTGTGTTAATTACGCCTATGTACTCAGCTTTGCTGATTGTGTGTGTTTCGTGTGTTTGTTGGCCTTGTCTATATCTTGGCCCTATGATGCCCATTTTTAATGGAGATTTGTGGAAACAAGTAGAGAGAAGCTTTTTAGGTGATGAAGCATATTCATGAATGGGCATGAGTGAAGAGCGAATCATGCTAGTTTTCATAAGTATATGATGTGTTTAATGCTTTTATTATTTATGATATTATTATTCATGAGACTAACACAAAGTTTTAGAAGACTGTTTGGTTTTAATAAGGGCCTATAATGGTTCCAAGTTGTAGGTTTATTTTATTTTACTTCGTTTGACTTTGGTTTGACTTTACTTTCGTTGGTTGACTTTTCAAGTTGAATTGTTTTGAACGGTTTTGAAATTAGTCTTCTGCTGTGTGTCTTTGATAGTTGCCTTAGCTTTTTTAATGGTTGCGGTTATATCTTAGATGTTCCTATTTAAAGTTTTAAACAGGGAAAAACCGGTATTTTAAAAGAAAGGAATTTCTATGGTGTTACATAAAGTAGGCCGAATCCTATGATGCCTACAATCTCCTCAAAAACGGTAGCAAATGTTTCGTGTTTTTTTTAGATATATCGGGAGATCACAAAGGTAATGTCGCCATTCATACATGATTATTTGCAAAAAAAAATGAATTTCTCAATGATCTGAATAGTCATCTCCAATAATAAATTTAGTCACCGAAATTAGTAGTGAAATGTGTGAATTAGAGAGATGTTAGGGTACTTGAGTAATACTCGATTCTTTCAATGAATGTAATCTATTATGCCATTATTAAATGGGGAAGCATGTATGACATGCTCTTAGGATTTGTGATCAAATAAAGTGTGCTCTGATTGTCCGCATGTTTGTGATATATGTTAGGCTTTGTGTTATTTTTGAAATTTAGTTCAATTTCATGGCTTTTAAGCCTTTTATGATTTCGATATTTATTAGGTGCACATATTATGCTTTGAACACTTAGGATGAGGAGGTTGTTGTGTGTTATCCAATTACTGTCCACTTTATGGCCTATGATTGGTCCATGTCGCTAGGGTATTTTACCCTAAACACACCGAATTTCGAAAAATGGGCACATGATACGACCAATGACCTCTAAATTTTACTAGATCAAGTACCTACATTTTTTTTAATACGTTAAATCGTGGATTAAAAGGTCAAACAATACGTATAAGATATGTTTCAATATCCATACTAGCTTTCCAATAGTTGTTTACCAAATTTTGGATTTCAACTTGGAAAAGCAATTACATCTCTAATCCTTATAAATTACTAGTATTATCCATTAGATATTTTCCTTATTATTCTTTAAAGGATTCCTATTGCATCAAAATCTAGGTTCAAAATCATTCGACATTTTTTTGCATATGACTAAGGAATGAAAATAAGATAACATAAAAAAGAGAGAAAAGAATCTTAGCGAATGCCGTCGAAGACCGCCCATCTCGTGCTATCTTCTCAAATCTTGGGTGACAACCTCCACAATCTTAGCGAATGTCGTCGAAGACCGCCCATCTCGTGCTATCTTCTCAAATCTTGGGTGACAACCTCCACAATCTTAGCGAATGCTGTCGAAAAAAACTTTACTTGAAGTCATCCTCAGTTGTTGCGATAATATTCCAAAGAAAATTACCGAAGACCAACACTTGTCGATCTTTAAAGCTCGCTCAGACTTTGCTTCCGCTATGACTGTACGTCGGCGCTTTCGTTGCTTTAAACCTGTATGTCGGTGCTCTCTTTTGCTCTTGAACCTATATGTCGGTGCTTTTTGCTAATGAGCCAATGCTTAGGCGCTTTAAGCTAAGTGAGACGATCTCTTATCAGGTCGATCACTTATTGAGATTGTAATCAAACTGACTACTTAATCATGTCAAATTGCTTATAGGGGCTAACTGGCGTACCAAGGAACCCGAAATTGTTGTATGAGGTCGAAATCACCTTTTTGAGAGGCTTCGAGCTCTGTTGCTGCTGAAATATCTCTGGCGCCAAGAATTGACTCTGTTGCCGAACGCTGTGTTAGGGTCTTCCCTGTTCTGTTGCACCTGTATTTATATTTGACTATAGAACTTTGCCAATCTGTTAATTATCATAGGGTTGACCTAAGGTTTAGCATTGCTTGACTCATTGACTTGACATGACTCAAGGTATAAACTTGACTCGATATGATCGACTGACTCGAGGTTGACTCGGCTCGAAGTGAAATGACACATGTGACTCATGACCCGTGTGTGCATAGTGTTGATTGTGCGACTTTAAAATGCAAAAAGCAAAAATTTTCCGTCATTTTTGTGGAGGGTACCGACTTTCTCCCGAAAAAGAAAGACGCAAAAAAGAATCAAAAGTTTTGAAGGTGCATGTTGAATGAGCTTAGTCAAATGTTGTCTGATACTATCTCTTAAGGCGTAAGGATTAATTCATCCTAGGCTATCTCAATGGTTGACTCAATGATGAAAGTATTTCGGTAGCTTAGGCATGGAGGCTAAGCACTTCATACTTCGTGATGCAATGGTAAGTGATGAGCGATGTTGATATGACAAGGCATGCTTCAGCGTTATGTTAAGATTCCATGACAAAGAGTTCATAAGGGAAGCATATTTGGTCATGTATCTTTACGGTGTGTGATAGTGATTCTAAAGTAAGGCCGCAAGGGTTAAGTGTGTGGAAAGATATTAATTTTTAGAAGAGTCGAATGATAGTGACTCTTAAGCTAGGTAAGCTAATGATGTAGGGATCAAGCCCCCAAGTCTAGCTCTAAATGAATAGGGATGAGCATAGGAGATCCCTTGATACGATCATGGTGTAAGTGTGTGAATGTGAATATGAATGCATGTTTATTACGGCCGCACCTCGATGTGAGGTTGCCTACGTATCCGTTAGGAATCAGGCCGAACGTAGCTCTAGCCAAACCTCGCACAAGTATGTGTATACCTCAAAAAGGTCTTTTTAAAGGTTGTAACGTGGTTAGGCTAAAGAAGGGGATAGAAAGGTTCAAGACCCTAGATAAGCCCCCCAAGGTGTGCAACCTTGCTTTTGAATCTTTGTATTTTTATGCTTGAGTTTCTACTCTTTTTTAGCTCTCTTTTATTTCATTTTTTATAAGTGTGGGCAATCCCGATCATGCGGTCTATCACTCACTTGGCATTCATGTTTCTCAGGCACGGTACCGAGCACTCGATAAGAGACGCAATCTGAGACGTGTTCTTATCAAAGATATTTTTATATCAAAGACATTGGAACACTTACCCTTTTGTACACTTGTTATTATTTATTTTTTGCTTATTTTTTTTTCTATTTTAATCTTTTAAATTTGCTCAAGCTTTCTTTAGAATTGCAAAAGTTGCACACCATCCCATCCCAAGGATAGATAGACGCAGGTTGAAAAAAGAAAGGTCTATCGTTAGACGAGGCTCAAAGTGGTTTATGAAGAAAGGATTGTATATTTGAAAGGTGAAAGGAGATATGATGTGGCTACAAGGGTGCCTTAAATCATTGGTATACCTTGTGCTTAGTTCGACATGGAATTTTTTTTTATGCAATATAATGAAATGATCATATGCAAGAAAACAAATACTCATTTTATTAAAAGAAAAGAAAGAAAATAATCTACAAAATTAATCTAAGGAGAATAAAAAGGTCCTATGCTAGACTTATTGGGGGAAGGAAAAAATGAAAAAGAAATAGAAAAAGAGGTCATGAAATCTTATCGTTGAAGCTCGCCTCTCGTCTTGTGTTGTTTCCTTTATCATCACTCGCTCTTCTTGTTAACCGGAGGCATGGGAAGCTTGTTATTATCAATCAAATGTTGGATAGCCTCCTTTAGCTTCCAACAGCTCTCAGTAGTATGACCCCTACCTTGATGGTACTTGTAGTGTTCGTCTGGATTCCAACTAGGCAATCTCTTTTTAGGTGTGGGATCTTGAATAGGTTCAATGGGAGTAATGAGTCCTTTGGCATGGAGTCGATCGAAGGCAGGATCGTAGCTCATCCCAATGGGGGTGAAGTATTTCCTTAGTTGCTTCTTAGATCCTTGGTTATCCATGGCTAAAACTTCACTGAGATCAAAGGTATTAACATTATTACTAGAGTGGGCGTTTTCGGAAGAAGAAGGATTGTCATTCTTTTTTCCTTTCCAGCCACCGTGGTTACTATTGTTAGTAGCTTTTTTTCTTTGCGAGGTCATCTTTGATTTCAATTCCGATGTCATAAACTTCCTTGAAAGTATTCAGATTGTGTTGATATTTTAAATGCTTCGAATACTTCTCTTGGAGATTCTTGATAAACATCCTCACAGATTCTTTTTCGGTGGGGACTTCAATCATCTTAGCGGAAGTTTGTCTCCATTTATTAAAGAAAGAAGTAAAGCCTTCATTCTCTTTTTGTCTTAGCATCTCAAGTTGTCTATGGTCGGTTTCAACTTGAATATTGCACTTGTACCTATCAACGAAAGCGTTTACTATCGATTCCCAGGTAGAGGTTTTCTCTTTGTCAAGGGAGAAGTACCATTATTGGAAAACGGTTTCAAGAGATAGTGAGAACAGAGAGGGGAAAACCTTCTTATCGATACTCTTAATGTTCATTATGGTTTCAAAAGCTCTTAGATGAAAGTAAAGATTATCTGTTGCCCTGAATTTAGGGATGTCAGTGGCGTTGAAATTATGCGGAAGAAGTTTTTTGTCTTGCGAGACCCCTTGTGATGTAAGCCCTTGAAACTTGTAGTCGCTAGACAACTTGCTTAGACTCTTTTGCATGAGGTCCATCTGTTGTTGCTTCACGGGATCATCGATCTTAAGTGCGAGAAGTTTCAGTGTCTCAGTCACAGTAGCTAGTTGGTTCTTAAGATCATTGACTTCTTCTTGAGTTGCCATTATAACCCTAGCTTTCCTCTTGCGGGCTATAGGTTTATCGAAAAGTTGGACTTGTACGAAGTGGTTATCTTTGATTAATCGTCCTTCCTTTCTTGACCACACGCTGCAAATTAAACCATTTTGCGTTTTAATTACTTGACTCGAATCAACTTGACTTTATGGTTTATTTTAAGGGAAAAAGAAAAGGGTGCGTATTTTGGCAAAATTAATGTATATATTTTTAGGGAACTAAGTATTATTATTTTTATATTGGAGGATTAATATCCGACTTACCCCCCTAAAAAAATGACGGAAAAACGCGCACACAAGACTCTCCTAATCATGGTCAAAGTATGTGTATTGGCGTGTGCGTTGAGTGGTGACATGCTTGGACTCTTGTGTAAGACCATGGGACTTAGTGCCTAAACTCGATCATTGATTTAATTAAACATTATTGAAAGCAAAATTAACCGAATTAAACAGAAAACTGATTAATTAGACCCTAGGTGATGACTCGACCAATAATGCGAACAGTCGGCCAAGCGACAGGACTGGCGTCACACCGTGGAGCTTGACGCCAGACAACATAGTTGTCATCAGGCGCTACAATCCATATTGTGGCGCTACAGCTCAGACCATGGCGCCAATAGTGGAGCTTTGGTCTGGGACTGTTTTCGGAGTTATTAGTCAATTGGGGTATGCCTAAAGTCGTACTAGGTCAATTCCGATTAAAATATTAGACTTTATTGACTCAAATTAATTAATTAGGCAAAGTTCTTTAAGTCATTAATTTATTTAATCTGAACACAAGTCAAAAAACGGTTAAGAGAAACATAGAATATATATTCACAACAAATAATGCACAATTAGTCAAGTAAGCACAATATGATGCAATGAGTTCGCAACCTAACCATGGCTCTGGTTCTCTAAAGTTCGGAATATGGTTTAGTCAATAGAGGGTCCATGGTTAATTGTCCGGATGCACCGCACGGAAGCCTAACCGTGAAGGGTTGGCGCGAGTGGATGGGACACCGCAAGCTTTAGAAAAAACTCGCTTCCATGGTTTGGTGAATTCAACATCTCGGATGTACCCTTTGTTGCACGGAGCGTTCAATCAGGTAGATGGAGAATGAATTCCCAGAGGGTTATGTCCATATGTAGAACACATATGGGTTTAAGAAAAGTGAGAAAAAAAATTCAATCAGGAAGTAGGATCGAGCAAACAATACGAAAAACGGTCGAAATTAGAACGCATATTTCTGGCTCGATATTGGGGGAAATCGGCGCCAGCAATCAGAGATTTGCGCCAGTTTTTAACTGTAGCGCCTAGCGCCAATACTGGCGTCTGGCGCTACGGCTAAAAGTCTGGCGCCAAGATCTGGCCCTAACGCTACTTCCCACATGCCTCAGCAGCTTTCTGTGCTCGATAAAATTTTCCAGTTTCGCGCGGTGTTATTTCAATCCTAGCTGTGAAAGATATTTCTCAAATTTCCTACGTGTAAAATCCTATGTTTTTAACTCATTACGGATGGTCTTTCCAATGAGATCTTTTTTATGCATATGACAATAATGTTAATCAAAATTACGCACATGAAATACTTAGAACTTTTCGAGTCTCATCCACTTATTCTAAATCATTCCCGAAACAAATTCAGGAATTAAAATAGAAATCCTCCCCAGTGGAGTCGCAAAAAACCGTAGGGAATAATTTCAAGCCTTTGAATCCCACTAGCTCGAACCCCACTGTGATCATACACTAAAGTACGGTGGCGTCCAAAAGGGAAGAAGATAGAGCAAAAGAGTCGCCAAAAAGTTTTTTAGGAACTTGTAAACCGTTCACAAGGTGAAGGTTACACCCTTAACGATCCAAGAGATCGTCAACTCCATAAGGTCTTGAACCAAATAAGGGTTCGGGGATGGTGGTACAAATCCAACCTAAAAGAGATTGAACCTGCCCTAATAATAGGCCTCTACTTTATTCTGATCGTATTCATGTGCACTTTCTGATTAACATGCAATCAATAGGATTAACCCTAAACCTGTTTATCTATGTTGGTTGAATTTAATGCACAAATAAACTATTTTGGAGATCACTTGAATTTATAATCACATTAACCCTAAACAAGATTATTAATTATCTTATTAAGCGTGAGTACAAGTATAGATTCCCTTTAAACATGCAATAAACGTGTGATCAAGAAATAACAATAAATATCAAGCAACATAATAATAATAATGATGATTATCATGACAATAAAATTACAATCATAAACAATAATCATTATAAATAAAATAATCATCAAAATAACAATAATAATATTCATGATCATGTTCATATTAATATTAAAGCATAATAAAAATAGCAAGATCCTAGGCATGATACTAACAAGATTAATAACAAACCCTAGCATGTCACTAAGCAATAAAAATCAAGTCTTTAGCCCTAACATGATACTAACAATCATAAATATTAGGAAGAACATAAAAAGCATCGCAACAATCATATTTAATATATTTAATTACCCTAGACATGATACTAGGAATATCATAACAACAATATAAACATGATGTCTACATCATAATTTCAATTAATCAATTAAAGTACTTACTTTGATGCCTCGTATCTCTTTCTAATAACAAAATACACACGTTAGTAACTTCAAGGAAAATAATAACAAACAATTAAATTAAATAATTGAAATAGAGATTTGGGACCAAACCCTCAGAAATTAAACCTTTCACGTCTAGGACGAAGGCAACTTCGAATATGGCTTAGTGTTTCTAGATTTTGTGAGTGCGGAATTTTGTATAAGAAAAGCAAAGGTTGAAAGAATGGAATGTTTTAAGAGAGATGAATGATTTAGAGAATTCTAAAGAATTAATGATTGTTGATGAATGATGGATTTAGATGATTAATTGTTGGTGGAAACGAAGTTTTTAATGCGATATTTATAGAGAAAATCAGCCAAAAAAGATAAATTAAACAAACCAGAGTCTGACGCTCAGAAAACAGGGCTGGCGCTAACCCTGGCTAGCTGGCGCCTGGCACCACCACTAGCGCCACGCGCCAATGGCTAGCGCCAGGCGCCAAGCCTGATACCAACGCGTTTTCGAAAATCTGATAAGTTTACCGTACTTGAGGATAAAATCATATAATTTCCTCGAAAATGCTATTTCATTTTGATTAAAACTCTGAAAAGTCAACAAAAGCCAATTTATCAATGCTAATTGAATTAGGAATGAAAAGAATCTTCTCGAAGAATTGGGCCTTACATAAAGCTCAAACCGGGCCCAGTTTAGTAAATTGGCCATAACTTCCTCAATATTCATCGGAATTGGGCTTATAATATATCGTTGGAAAGGTCTTTGCAAGCCCCATCAAATTACACTACTATTGGACCCATATCATGGACCAACCAAACTGGATTGGCTGTTTTTTTAAAATAAGTTTCAAAAACAGAAAGAAGAGAAAAGAAATTAAAACTTTCCGCAACAATAGACCTCAAAGTCTATTTCTGGGGTAAAGGAGGCTCCAGGTGATCTTCAGCCGTTCCAAGTTGTCCCGCTCATTCTCCTCTGTCATCCGTTTTTGCTCTTGGGCCAGCTCGTCCGACTGCTTGTTACGCAGATTGATAAGCTCAACCCTCAGGCGGTTAACGTCTGTTCGGAGTTGGGCATTCTCCTTGTCAGCATATTCTAATGCCTTGAGATCTGATTTGGCATCTTTCAGCTGCTTATCAAGGTCATCAGCCCGGCTGTTAGCTTCGACATTTGCAGCCGTCAAACTCCGGATCAGCTCCCCCTATTTCAACTCTACTGCTTTAATCTTTAAATTACACATATAATCAGAATATTCAGCAGAGTTGAGGTTTTCAAGGGCCTCCGTTTTGGCGTCATTTACCTCTTCATGTTTCCGCTTGAAGGGCCCCGAAGGCCATCCACTCTCAGCATCACCTGAGACAATAGCAGCCGGTTTATGAGTTACTTTGCAGAATTAAAGATAAAAGATATCAAGGTTGAGGGGTTTATTACCTCAGCCAGTGGACCCATTATCCGGTCGAAGTCCACGACCTGCAGATCAGGTATGGAGTTCTTCTCGGACCGGGTGAGGGTCCTCACCATCCGTCTTGCAAAACCCGCAAGATCCGGCTCGTCAGAAGTCAGATATGTATCAAAGGTAATACTCTGTGAGATAGAGGCAGCATAGTCGGCATTAATCCGTTGCCGGCTGCTGACCGAACCTTTAGAAGGATCAACCTTGGTCTTGACTCTCATAAAATCAAGTGGCCAAGGTATTTCAATCCGTCCCTTACCTTGGGCTTCCGGATGGGCCTCCGGCTTCTGCTCCTCTCCAAGCGTTGCCGCACCGCCTGCAACATTAGGTGGTTCGCCACCCTTCGATGCCGTAGAGGCATCCGGCGCTTTCTATTGCGAGCGTTCCGAGCTTTCACTCAGAATTCTCATTGCAGCAGGCGATTTGCCCCCGATCGTTGGACGATCGGATTGGGAAGATGATTGTTTCTGGGGAGGAGGTGGGTCCTTCCTCACGGCTTTAGTAGCCGGAGTTTTCTCCAGATTGCCTCCTTGCCTTTTGAGCAGCTTGGAGAAGGATCGTGGAATCTTCTTGTTGGACTCCTGAGAAATAAACAAAGGGTGAGTATACCTTACCGGCAAAGGGAAATATGCAAACATATAAAGTCAGGCGGTCTTACCCCGCCTTTCTTGGAGTCTTTCGCCTCGACGGCTGCCTTCTTGGCAAGTGGCACCTCTTTGCGCAGCAGCGCCGCAGACTTAGCCGGTGTCTTCGCCTGGTCTACCATTCTCAAGGCTTCGTCTCCAAGAACAAGAATTCATGGTTAGAAGAAATTACGGCAAGTTTGCAATTAAAGTAAAATAACAATCATTCCAGATGAGAAATATTCTACCCTAGGAAACATGGTACTCAGCCCGCAGGCGGACAAGAAGCACTCGTCCTTGAAGAAGTCCGGATGGGGAATCTAGTTTTTGGGAACTATGATGTGAGTCTCATCCCCCATGGGCTCAGTTGTTGTTTCAAAAAATCCTGGCTCCATTATTTGCTCCCGGGCCTTAGAAGATAGCGCCGGGAGAGGGCATTTACGTCCAAGGAGGGCCGGCTCAGTATTGTACTGGCGCAGTGTCCGGTTGTGTCTTAGGGTGGGGGAAGAAACCAAATAAAACTTGTCCTTCCACCCGGACCACTTGGACACTTTGTCCAAAGTCATCAAGTATTGGGGCAAGGTAGTCAGAGTATACCATGCCCCATGGCCGCCTAGAGCCTTGCTCAAGTAGTGCATATGAGCGAAGGCGGAAAAACTAGGGTTTATGTTTTAAAGCTCGCGGGCGGAAATGTAACTAAGAATATTCACCCACGAGTTGGGGGTGAGCTGCCAAACCCCTAGATCGTACCCCTTGAGGATTTTCCTAATCTCGGGGTGGAGTGGGAACCAGAGGCCGGCTTCGATAACCGCCTCGTAGCAAATGAAGTAGTCATCTGCATGATCAATATCGTCGCCCCAGGCCATTAAAGCGTCAGCCGGGGAAACAATAATCTCCCTACCCCTTCCAAATGGGTGCTTTTCCTTGAAGGCCCTAAATCCGCTATTGAGGCAGCATCCGGGTCCTTATTTGGTTAGGGTTGTCGGCGACCTTAGGCGGATGCTGATAGTCAGCCGCAAAATTGTCTTGTCAGCCGGAAGATTCGGCCCTTGACCCTTCGCCGACCTCAGCGTTGCCGTTTTCATCAGAGGAGGCGGTACCCTCGTCGCCTCCCTCTGGTGCCCCGGAGCTCCCAGAAGTAGAAGGAGCTTCTTCGTCAGATCCGCTCTCCTCCCAATCCCTCTATTCCCCGTTTGGAAAACCTCATCGGCTGGCACTCTCATAGTGCGCCGGCTCTTAGACCGCCTGGCCGTTTGTTTCGTCCTGGCCATTGTGTCCTGCATAGACACAGAGAGGGAGGAATTCGGAGATGAGCATATTGGTTCCGACAGTCCATAAGAGGCACCCCCTGTTCTAGACTCAACCGTTCCGGGAGATCGGCTGAGTGTCCTAGGCAGTGCCGAGTGAGTGGATTGGGAACTCATTTATTTTTCTAAAAAGCTAGAATGGTACAGGCGGTTACCTCGCTTTTACTCTGAAAAATCTGAAAACCGCTACAGCTGTAAATCGGGTGTTGAACTGCTAGCACACGGAAGCTTGAATTCATGGTGATGCAGACGAAAGCAGAGAACTTCTCTCTAGAATCTCTTTCTCTCTCTAAAAAGTCAAATGTGAACGTAAGGTGAGAAAGGGGGGTAACTTTCTATTTATAGAAAGTGAAAGCGGGGGAAATCTTTGATTTGAAATTCAAACATTTACCCGTTACTGTTCACCAATGAATGGTGGACACGTGTCATAGGCCCCAAGTGATATGCACGTGCGACTTGTGAGGGGCAAATGTTTAGGGTAAAAATACCCTAGACACGTGGACCAACGAGAGGAAGCCACGTGTCAAGCTCAGGATGGCCCACGTGGCTTAAACATCCTCTTGACACTTGGCTCCCTCAGATACGCTTCTGAAATGGCGGCCTTCAAAGGCCTAAATCCCTAGAAGCGCTGTTTACGGCGCAACCCACTAAAAGTTAGGTCAGGTGACCTAGATAGGGGCACACTTTCCAAGGTCCCTATAAATAGGGAGATATTTCCCTACTTTTGGGGACAGATTGAATCATTGATTACACCTGCATTCTCTCACATCAGAGAAAGACCTGAGCTTGGAAATCCGAGCAGATACCCACCTAAATTTCCGTTCCTTCTATTCCCCTTCAAGTTACTAACTTGATCGTTGGAGGCGGAGCTCCACCCATCCGGAGTCTCCGTTATTTTGCAGGTACAACTCAGCCGGATCAGACTTGTGACGTAACTCTCCCAAGGGACAAAAACACCCAAAACAATACACATTATAAAGTGTATTGTCAAGACCATTAAGTACATAATTCCGACACAAAAGTCATAATGCTTCCAAGCATCTATGGCGGCGA